>NW_026623530.1:84931-110331 GCF_030028575.1 Malurus melanocephalus
ACTCCCTGAAAGGAGGATAGGCCAGGTGACTGTTGGTCTCTTTTCCCAGGTAACAAGGGACAGGACAAGAGGAAATGGTCCGAGGTTGTGCCAAGGGAGGATTAGGTTGAATATTGGGAAAATTCCTTTCCTGAAAGGATTGTCCAGCCAGGACATAGGCTACCCAGGGCAGTGGTGGAGTTCCCATACTCGGAGAGATTTAAAAACCATGTAGATGTGACACTTGAGACATGGTTTAGTAGTGACCTTGGCAGTACTGGGGGAACAGTACTGGGACTTCATGGTCTCAGAGGGCTTTTCCAACCTGACTGATGCYGTGATTCTAAAAGGAGCCAGAGCCCAAGCTCACCCCCACCATCCATCCCACATCATGCCCAAGTAATGTGCACTAGAGCAGAACAGTGCATTCTCAGGATTCAGTGTGCAGCCCTGCGGGTCCAAAAACCACCCTATCCCCTCCCCACCTTTCTTTGCTCCCCCTGACAGCCAGGAGGTGGAGGACGTACTTGGTGCCGGGAAAAGAGGCGATCCTCTGCAGCTCCAGGAAAYGCACCTCTCGCCTGGGCAGGGCAGGGAACAGTGTGGAATGCTCCTCAAAGCTGCTGCTGGACATACTGGACGAGGACGGCTCTGCTGGTARTAAAAAGGAAGAAGGCTGTGATCTTTAATATCTGAGGGGCTGAGCAGCTGAAATCTCAGGAGCATGGGAACCATGAATTCCAGTAGGGATGGAACAGTCAGGCAAGCCATAAGCCTGCCCTACATCCCCATCCCTCCTGCTCCATAGTGCTGCCCCAGCACTCTGCTCCCATGAGACTGTTAGCATTCCACCTGCTCCACTCCTCCAGGGGAAGGCTGAGGTATTRCTGACTGAAAAGAGTCCAGCAGGTCTAAGGCAGCCCCACTTTTGGACAGGGCGCTGTTTTGTAGCTGAGGGCATCTGGGTGATGCACCTGCCTTTATGACTGGGCAGCTACAGCAGCATAAACAGGAGGAAAAGCCAGGCTCAGCACTCACCTTTTCTCTGCAGAAATGGCTCCAGATTCTCATTCAAGCATTCCTCGTTATCCAGCACAAATTTGAGGATCGATGCCAGTTCAACCTGCATTGGAGGAGCTGCAGAGTTAGTGGCTCTGCTGCAGGTCACAGGCAGTAACCACAGCAGGCATGGGGCAGTAGGCAGCTCCCTGCTTGCCTGTGCCCACACTTGCTGCCACAAGCTTTTGATAGCCTAAAACCACCAGTGAGCACCACAGTGCACACTCCACATTGTCTTTCAATGGGACCCAGAACAGGAGGGCAAGTCTTGGAGCACCTCCCCCAAAAGGCTCYGATGCTTCCCCCTGCACCCCAGATCCAGAGGAGAAACCCCAAAAGGATTACCTGGGTCTTGTASTCAAATTCATTCCAGTCCCTAGGGCTCTTGCAGCTCATAGCAGTGTGATACAGGAGCAGCACAGCCACCTGAGTAAGGCAGGAAAAGCATCACTGACCCCAGCCTGTCATAAGCACACTGGTGCCAGCTGGGACTAAAACACGCCATGCAGTTACCTTGGCCAGTGCAAGCTCCTCCCCATCCAGGAGTTTCTGTGCAGAAACCAGGTTCTCTGCAGCCAACTTGTGCCTACAGTGCTCTGCAACATGAAGCAGGATTCCCAGTCATACAGGAGCCACTGGGCACACTGCCTCCCCTAAGTGACACTCATGGTCAGGAGGACACTGTAATGCATCCTCAAGGAGAAGGGACATTGGGTAGGATGGGCTCCAGAGCTGAGATCCCAGTGGTCAGCCTCGGCCATTAATTCTGACCAGCTTTTATTCCTCTCCCTAGAACTCCATACTAAATCCCAGCCCTGCCCATCATCTCCCCTCCAACAGCACCAGAAACAGTCCCATCTCTGGAGGGTGGGATATGAGGTGGGCTATGGTATCTTCCCTCTAAGAAAGGCTGAGCAAGAGCGTGAGATACTACCCATTTGCCCTCCCAGGATTTCTGAGTAAAGGTTTTCCACTGGTTGAGAACAGCTTGAGTCCAGGTACCTAACTAGGAAAACTGCTCAAAGGCAGCATGACCAGAGCAGCCACTGGCACCCTGCCCTACACAACCAGGATCTCCTTTGCTCTGAAYCCAAGCTCTGGCAAGGATTTCCATCAGGAAGCTTTCCCTTCCACAGATTGGGGCAGGAAAGCTCCTGGCATCTCGCAAACCTGCTGATGCGGGGGTGGGGGTGTCAGTTTATGGAGAGGGAGGCTGCAAACAGCAGATGAGACCCCCTCAGGTCAGGGGCACCAAGCATGGGCTGTCACTTTCCCCAGCACTAGCAAAGGGTCTTACTCTGCAGGAAACCACGGATGAAGGAGATCCTCTCCGGCAGCGGCTGCTCCAGCACAGACTCCCCCTCYTTGCTCCCGTGGCTGCAAGAGTGCAGGGTTTGTGTTAACTCTTTCAGGAGGGATTACACCAACACTGAGTTTTGTGCAACAGGGTTCACTGAGCCAGGAGCTGGCTCTGGGGTGCAGCTCAACCTTGTGCCCCAGCCCAGGGCCAGCAGAGCCAGGGCCAGCAGAGCCAGGGCCAGCAGAGCCAGGGCCAGCCACACCATGCACGGGAGCGGAATCCCGTGGAATCTCCCTGCTGGGAGAGCAGCTGGAGCTGGGCAGACAACATCCCCCGCAGCACTGCTTCCTCCTCTGCCTGCCAGCCCCAGCATCCGGCACAGCACAGGGAGCTTGTGGTGGCCCTGCCAGCTGGGAGGCACCACAGGGGACAGGATCCATGCATAGAGCCTCAGGCTTTTCTAGCTGGATTTTAGGGAGGCTGAAGCTTCCTCTTGGATTTAGTTGTGACTGCACTCTTCCAGAGCAGCCGCCAATTCATGGAATAACCTAAGCTGGAAGGGACCCACAAGGGTCATTGAATCCAACTGCAGCTCACAAACAGCATGCCCAAAACCCACAACAATCATGCTTGACCAGCACTGCTTCAATACAGTCACTTACTCCCAAGGTGTCCCAACCAGGAACCTGGCCCAGGGCAGGAGCTGCCACGAAGATTTGCTCCTTCTTACAGACTTCCCTTGATGTCACCAGGAGCCCCTCAGCTCAGCCAGCTGCTGTGGTGGCTGCCCCGCTACCACCCCACTTTATCAAGCAATGGCCAGGCCTCTTTAGAGAGCGCACGCCACCGGGATCCCCGCTAATCCGAGCTGGAGCACAGACCCAGGGGATTAACCAGGTCTGACTAAATATATCTGTGGTGCAGGCAGCTCCTTCCTCCCCACCCACTGCAGGCAGATCCCCGCTCCGAGCAGGCTCTCGTTACCCTGCGCAGGAGGTAATTATAGCAGACAGGTTCCCAGTGAGCTTCCACCGGAAGGGTTTGAAAGCAATGCATGGTAGCCTCATACTCTGTCAATTTGCTTTGCCAGCTCCTTAACCAGCAGGCTTAGTCCCACCTCTGATGCCCATTATGACCTGTAGGTTTTAGCTGCCCCTTGCTCCCAGGCAACAAACACAATTCCTGAGGGAGGCACACCTCCCACCCCTGCCCAGCCACCTCAGGTCCCAGAACAGAGCAAACAAATCCTGCCCACACTATACTCAGCAGCAGCTGACATCCCCAGGCAACAGAAACACTTCATGAGGCACAAACTGTGATTCTTTACACTGCTTTCCAGATACAAGGCTTCCTCAGGATCCCAAGGCTGCCACTCAGGAAAACTTGCTGGTCTGTTCCCTCACCAGAGCAGCATCAATGGAAATGAATAATCTCTTGTCAGCTGCAGGAACSCCTGCRCCACTGGCAGCAGCACTCAGGTCTTTTCTTCAGTGCCAGGAGAGAACCCAGAGGCTAGAGCCAGGTGTGATAAGAAGTCTCAAATGACAGGACTCTGACCAAAACACTCCCTGGGCAGCTCTGTGGGACCCAACCGCTCTGCCCAGGGCTCTGCAGGTTGACCCTGGTTCTGCAGTGGCACAGAGGAAATGGAGATCCCAGCATCTCAAATGCCGGAGGAGCAATAAATATCCCAAGACCCCCACTCCCACCTGCCCAAGAAGAGAGCCCCTAAGCTTCTGCGGGCTGAGGCCATGGCTCCAAGAGGCAGCCCAGACCCAGCTGAGTGGTTTGGAATGTGCACAGAGCTCCCCATACTCACATTTTGTGGATAATCCTGATGAAGACACTACARTCCTGGAGCTGGGACAGATCATTGAGGGGATCAGGGCAAACCTTTGTGCTGTTCACCTAGAAATGGGTGGGACAGTCAGAAGGCAGAAGCCAAGACAATGCTGTGCTGTGCCATCCACCACTGCCAGTCCTTGCTGGGGACAGGTCTGGGTGTGAGAGCCAATCCACCCCTCAAACCACCCCTGCCCAGGGAACAGAGAACAAAATCTCCCATCTGGGAGCATGGCACAGGTCCCATTTAACACACTGCTGGAGCCYCTCTGCTCTGCAGACAGGCTGGGAGAGCTGGAGGTGCTCAGCTTAGAGAAGAGAAGGCTCCAGGGAGACCTCAGAGCCCCTGCCAGGGCCTGAAGGGGCTCCAAGACAGCTGGAGAGAGATTTTGGACAAGAGTCTGGAGTAATAGGTTACAGAGGAATGGCTTGCCACTGACAGAGAACAGGTTAAATGGGATATTGGGAAGAAATTATTCCTTGTGAGGGTGAAGAGGCCCTGGTGCAGGGAAGCTGTGGCTGCCCCATCCCTGGAAGCGTTCAAGGCCAGCTTGGACGGGGTTTGGAGCAACCAGGTATAGTGGAAGGTGTTCCTGCCCGTGGCAGGGGGTTCCAGCAGAATGAGTTTACAAGTCCCTTCCAACTGAAATCATTCTATGAATCTTTGCTTGGACACAGCAGTGCTTTGCGAGACAGATCCAACAACCCCTTATGGTCCAGCTCTGCCTACTTCAGGCTCAGCTCCATCTCCCAGGCAGTTTCCATGACCAGACCAAACCATTCCGGCATTTCTGGTTACTCAACAGGAAGGGTGAGCAAGGCTTCTGCAAACACCCACCTGCCTGGGAACAGTAGGGACTGGCTGCCCCAGGACCTGCCCCAGCCACAATCCTTCCCTGTGACCAGCCCCAGCATCATGCCCTGCAGCCGCCTGCGCTGACAGCAGCAAGTCCCACCTACACAAGGAGCTCCAGCAGGGGGCAGGGGGCTTACCCAAGCAAGCAGGGCAGCAGCTCTTGTGCCGTGAAGAGACATCGTGGCCAGCCTGCCAGGTCACCGCCCAGACCTAAAAATGCCAAAAAAAGCGGGGTGGGGGGAAGAAGGTAAAATATAGCAATTTGGTAACTATATGACTTGCACCCAGCACCAGGCATTTGTGCCCACCACACCAAGGGAGGATATGCCCATGGATATGCTGCACCTGGCCAGCTGTGTAGGAGCAGCCAGTACCCTCCTGCTTCCCCACAGGCAGAGTGGGCAGCAGTGCTGAGCAGTAGTCAGGTCCACTCCCACAGGTTAGGATCCTGATAAGAGGTCAATGGAAAACTGTTACTTGGGCTCCTCATCCTCCTGTAGTGCCTCCTCCCCCTCCCTCTCACCTCCAAATGTCACTAACATTTCTTGCCCGGCAAGGCAGTAGCCAAGCCATTGAAGCGCTGCCAGCTCCCGTTCCCACTGCTGCTGGTGGAAGAACCACCTGCTGGGGGCACACGGAGCTTGCCGGGCACCACTGCATTGGGTGGGAGCAGGGACGGGCTGCCCTGACGTCCCCAGGATCCGGGAGCACTGCCAGGTTCCCTTCACAGTGACCTTTGCCTCCGTGCTGCCTGTCCTCAGTGCCACCCTGGTAGTCTTCGAGGGGGTAAGGAGGGGACTCCTCACCTTGTATTGCACCTGGACACCCCTACCATGACAGGCCAGGAGCCTGGTCAGGAYCTCCAGCTGCTCAGCATAGCACAGCCCAGCCAACCAGTCATGGTGGCTTTGGGGACTATGGAACTCCCACTGCCATCAGACCAGCTGGAAAGCATGGAATCCTCAGCAGGACAGGTTCTCCCTCCAATTTGACTGAAACCCAGCTCCTTGTCCCTCAGCACCTACTGCCCCTCCACCTGGTGGCACAGCCAGCAGCTCTCCCCAAAAATCCACCCAAAGATCCAGGGCAAAGCACACATGCAGCCCTGGATGCAGGCCATCAGACAAAAACCGTGTTCCGTCAGTGCCGTGCTGGGTTTCACAGAAACCAGTCTCCAGACACTTTAGTGCCTGGTATGAGATCTGGACGGACAGGACTGCCCGCTCCTGCCCTGGCTCGTCACTGGTGACACTGGCCACCCCGAGTATCTGAGACAACGCCATGACCCTCCGTGAGGACGTGCCATTTGTGATGGCAGGCGGGAAGCGGCTGGGGAGCCCGCCAGCGGCCGTGAGCGCCTTCCAGCCGCATCCCCGAGGAGAGCAGCTGCAGGGGAACGGTGGAGACCAGGGSACGAGCCCCGGAGGCGGCGGCGGCCCCGGCGGCATTGTCCTTCCCCGCTTTCCCCCTGCGCCGCTCCGGTCACAACACGGCGTTACGCAAGCCCACGCTCCGGAGCTCCCGACGAGCCAGCCTGCCGGGGGGACGCTCCCGCGGGCCCCGGGCTGTCCCAGGCTRGGGATCCGGCTGGAGGAAGCACCCAGCGGCTCACCCGTGCGAGGTGAGCGCTCCACGGCAGCCCCCGCGCACGGGCCCGCAGCGGGCGCGGGGCGGAGGGGGAGAGCAGCCACCGACCCGAGCGCCCGGATGTTGGCGAGCCCGCCGCGGCCACCCGCGGCCCCGGGGACCGMACCTCGGGAGCTCGCAGGGCGGCGGGCCGGGAGCCGCACGCCGCGGCGGAGCGACGGAGCTGGGCGAGCTGAGCTTCGCCTCCCCCGCCTCCCTCCCCCTCCTCCGCGCCAGCCCCGTGGAAAACAAAACAAGGAAGAGGCAGAAAGTCTTTGTTGGGGCCTTACCGGGGGCGCACGGCCGTCGTTGGCGCGCTGGGGTTAATCCGCCATGAGCGCTGGCAGCCGGGGAAGGCCGGGGAGCCAGCGGCCACGCACAAAAGAAAAGTTGTTGAGCTTCTCTTCGGCGGGGCTGGCAGGCGGCGGTTCCCCTTCCTGGCCCTGGGCCACCTCACGTCACCGCGCCGGGGACGCGCTCGTTAAAGGCGCACGGCACAGAAACCTCCAGCGCCGCGCCACAGGGGAGGGGAATCGCCCGAGCCCGGCCACAGACACACTCACTGCCCTCACCCTGCCCAGGCCCTGGAAACGGAGAGCTGGTGGGGACGGAACAGATCCGCTCTGGGCCCCAGCGCAGCTCAGGGAAAGCCGAG
The DNA here is from genome assembly GCF_030028575.1 of Malurus melanocephalus. NCBI lineage: Eukaryota > Metazoa > Chordata > Aves > Passeriformes > Maluridae > Malurus > Malurus melanocephalus. The sequence goes on from NW_026623530.1 coordinate 92,249, forward strand.
GGCTCGGCAGAGAACAGCCCCCGATGCTACGTCTTCCTCTAATCCAACTGGAGTCACATGCCAGCTGACCCCTGAAGAATTACCCCCGATACGCACACGTCCCGCGGCCAGATTCGATGGGAACCGGACCCTACGGCTCGCCAGCTGGAGTTGGCAGGAGTCAGGCGAGGAAGGTYCCTCGCTCACGCCTCGCTGCTGTTCCGGAGACCTTCGGAAGTTSTTTCCGCAGGGTTTCGCTGCCTGAGGCGGCTCGGGGCCGCAGGATGGGGCGCCCCGAGCACGGCACAGGAAAGGCACAAGGAGAAGGTTCTTTCAAACGGGCGCTGGGGGCAGCAGAGGAACCCGCGGGGAACGCGGCCGCCGAATGCCGCTGGGGAAGGCTCCGACTTTGCAAAGASTCAGGAAACGAAGGACCACACGCCCGAGCCCCAGCGCTCCGGCCGGGACGCCCCCGTCCTCATGGAGGAGGACGCCGCTGGGCYTGGCCGGAGATGGAGGCTGTGCCACAGGCGCGCCCCGCCGGCCCGAGCGTTTCGCGCCTTGCCGCCCTGTGGCACGGCCTCGCTCTGCGGGCCCGGGCCCTGCCGCGGGAACCGCCCCCCTCCCTTTGACCCCAGCTTTCCCCGTACCGTGACCGTGGCCAGGGCTCGTGTCTGTCTTCGGCGTCTGCGGAGCCGCCGGGGCCTCAGTCGTACTGGTGGTCGCGTACGGAACCGAARCCGCCAGAGTCGCGGCCGCGGCCGCTCTTATTCGAACGGCAGCGCCTGCCCCCGCCGCTGCCCATTGGGCGCCGCCGGGCCGGGGGGCGTCACACGGGCGGGCACACCGCGAATCGCGGGGTCCTCCACACACGTGGGGCTCTAGGGGGAGCGCTCTGCCGGGCACCGCGACACACGCGGGGCCGTGGGCTCTGGAGAGATGCATGCAAGAGACCCTGCTGTGAGGGGCTTATAGGGCTGCCTGGGGCCAAGGGGGACACAGACAGGATCTCCGTGGGGCCACAGGCGGGAGTCTCTCTGAAGGTCAGTGACACACACAGGAGCACAGGGGTACGTGGGTGTGTACGTCTCAGGCTGCCACTCAAAGGTAAGGACACATAAGTGGTCCTGTGGTGCTTGTGGAAGGGRTTGTGTGGGGTCACATGCAGGGCTAGAAGTACATGAAGCCCACAGTGAGACAGGGGACATGTGGGGGACTCTGGGGGTGTGTCACATGTAGACACTCCACTCTGCCTTGCAGTGCCAGCTGGGCAGGGGTCTTCACCAGCCCCCAAACCTGCCCTGACCTTCTAGTGAGGCCTCATTTCACTTGGGGGCTCCTTGGCTTGCCTCCATGCTCACAGCCCTATTTCATCCTGTAGAGGCCCACAGTTGACTTTTGTCATGAACTGGATTGTGATAGCWCATTCCCCCCACCACCACCCCAGCCCCAAGACCTGAGAAATGCTCCTTAGGCCTTTGCCTTAACAGCACCTTGGCTAAGCCCCTCTTGAGCTTATCAAACATCATCTGTTCCAAGGAACAAACAGATGTTTAATGATAACAGTTTCTAATGAACAGTCTTGGAAACTTATTCTTCTTGCCTGAACAACAACCCAAGCAAAATAGTATTTTTGCTGTTGAACCTTCAACCAAYTCAAATYGTGGCCAGRATGAAAAATTACTATGACTAAAGCCCACTGTCTTGCAACCTTGTAGACAGCAATCCAAAGTGAGACCCTTTGAGCTCTTGATTATAAGGGGCTAATGCATACTAAYGCCCACTCTCTAATGATCCTATAAACTGCAGTCCAAACCAAGTCTCACTGAGCATTTTTATTCCCAGAAGAGAGCTAATGTGTATTAATTGTGTATGTCTCAAACACTGATCATTGGATGGCTGTGGAGCCAACCAAGGACTGTTGGTAATAAACAAGGACTGTTGATATTAATATGCCATGAGAAAGAACAAGATGTGGCTAGAGAAGGGGGGCAAGGTGAGATAGGACAGCACTGGAAAAACATCCTTGTTGTAGTTTCTGCTGATAAGCACAAAACAGTGCAGCACAAGCACGGGAATGAGTGGCAGGAAGTGGGCATGGACTATAGGGTGGGATTAAGACCACCACAGACCCCCAAATCCCTCCGACCCACTTCCAGAAAGACTTGAAAGAATAGACTGCACATGATAACGAATTTGCATAGAAAATGAGAAATCCATCTTCAGGATGGGGAAACCTGTCCATAAAAGGTACCCTGCAATTTCCACAGAAAGTGGAAATCAATTAACTAATAAAACTTTCTGATTATTTGCAGACCCTCTGACTTTTGACATTCCTTTCAACAATGGGCATTTACAAATCTTAGGTGCTTCCTTCCCCTTAAGGGTGGATCATCATACATTCCCTGTTTCCCTGTCCTCTTGGCTCTGAGGGAAATGATGGAAGAGGTAACAAGGGACAGACAGATGTGTGTGCCCCCTCCCCACCATGGCACGGCTTCCCCACCACTTCCATGCTATGTCTGACAGAGAACAGAGGAGACAGGCACTGGATGAAGATGGCTTTATCTACTGTGGCAAATAATAATAATAATTAAAAAAAAAAAAAAAAAAAAAACAAAAACCAACCGAAATAAAGGTCTAAACATGTAAAAATGAGAAGGGATGGTGTTGGAGCCACCAGGCCCCACACAGACCATCCCATCTGCCTGGCTCCAGCCCACCTGTACTGGTGACTYGAAACACAGTGCTGACCCACACCAGGGCCTCCTTGCGCTGCTGTTCCCTTTGTGCTCATCCCTGTGCAAGGCAGCATCCAGCTGACATGGCCTYCTCCCCACGCACACCCACCCAGCCACCCACACGGAGGAGAAAGCCTCAAGCAATGCAGGTGGGCCCAGTGTGCTAGTGATGGGCGCCTTGGCATTTAGTAGGAAACAGGGTATCTGTCCAAGTTCTGTGGCAGCACCATGGGGAGGGAAGGGATACAAAGAGAAAAAAATGGGAAAAAAACCAAAAACAACCCAAAGCGGTGAAGCAGCGGTGGTGGGGCAGGCTCAGGGGATGCCAAACTGTACAACCAGTTCTTCTTTGGCGTCGACACGGATCTGTGAGAGCGCACTGAAGGCGTAGGCAGCTATCCGGGACACCTGCGGGTACGAGGACATGGCTGTGTCACTGGCGGCTCCTGTAACTCCCAGTTATCCCATAGAAACTGTTGCAGAAGGTTAGCCTTCAGCCCTGAGCCCKTCCTGGGCTTTGCCCCCAGCTCTAACAAGGCCTAAAACCTGACCCATGCTTTGCCCTCAGCTCTAACAAGTCCTGMCAGGGCTCTAGGCAAGCCAGGAAGGCACCACTGCTCCTCCAAGATAAGGGTGTTTCTCTGGGGAACATCACAGCAGCCCAGAGCTCACCCCAGCCATGCTCACCTGCTGTAGGTCTGCGAAGGGGACAGGGTCACTGGCGAGCACTTGGTGTGGTTGGTTAGTCAGAGAGGGCAGCAGCGGGAGCTTCTTCCAGTGCGTCAGGTTGCTGCTGAGCATGGCCAGGCGTGTGCTGTGAGGGGAGAGCAGCGAACATGAGTGCCATGCCAAGATATGGGGACACCCAGAAGATGGGTCCTGCACCCCCAGGTACCCAGGATCCCTAGGGGAGAAATGGAGAGCAGTGCTGGCTGCACTCCCAGCATCCAGCCCTCTTCATGCCCTGCATGAGGAGGATGAGGGAGCTTCCAGCTCTCCAACACAGGCACCTTTCAATCAGAAGCAGTCACAACCAGCCCCTTGGGTGAACACAGGAACCTTTTGTCCTGGGCTCTGCTGTCTGCACTGCCATGGGCCTTCCCTGAGCAGGCTGTACCCTGCTCTCAGAGATGGGGCAGCCCTGCTATGTGTGGAGTTCACTCYCCCAAGCCAAACCCCCTGGGACCTGCCCAGGAACACACAAGGCCRTAAAGGGACTGCAGGGACCCCAAGGAAGAAGCGCACCTGTACTGCCTGGCTCTGTCCATGTACTCGTGCTGCTCCATGCCCTGTGAATCTGCTGCTGACACGTCAATGATGTTGCTGCAGAGATACAAGACAGTGGCTTCCACTGGAGGCTTATTGATCCCTGTTGAGTTTCCTCCCCATCTCAGAGCATCCTCCAACCACGGCAGACAAAATCCAGCACCCGCCAGCACCCCAAAACAAACATCTCAAGGCCAAACGCGCCCAATGAATGCTGCCAGTTGGACATAAGTGTGCCAGACTGGAGTAGCTGTTCACCAGGAGGGAAATGCCAGGGACTGTTTGCCCACAGCCACCCTGGGGCAGAGGCAGGCAGAGGCTGCARGAAGCTGGGGACTGGTCTGGGGTCTGAAGACCTTGGCATGCAGCCACTGGGGGAAAAAAGCAAGGACTGGGAGATGCACTTGGTAGATGTTCTGAGAGCGCCACTACTGGGCCCTGGGCTCACAGAGGAGCCAGGTGCTTGCCCAGGGCCTTGCCTCAGCCCCATTGTGTGCTACAGCAAAGCAGCACTCAGGGCTGCCGTGGCACTGTGTGTTGGACACACCAGTGGCCAGTAGCTTGCCAATGCCAGGGGAGTGGAGGGGCCTACAAGCATCCCAAAGCCCTCCCAGCCAGGATGGACACAGCCCCCTCCCCTGCATTTGAGGAAAAGGCTCCTCAGAAAGGGATATGGCACTGGTGCCCCCCAGCCACCCTCTCCACATCCCCATGGACTCGCTTGTCCAAACCCTGCCCCTATTTCCAGCCCAGCAGCCGAGTGATTGGTCACCTCACATCTGGGGTCTTGTCTCTATGTCCCCATGGGGCTCAAAGCTTAGGTAGGGGGCTGTCTGAGGGCAGAGACACGGAGAGCTCTGTCACAGCTCTCCCCCTTTCCCTCAGTACATATGGCTGATCACCAGGGCCCAGAGCCAGGCAGCTCCCCAGCTGCRTGCCACATCCAGGGTCACTGCTGGTCCCAAAAGTGTGCTGCCTGCCCCGAGGGCATGGGCTGAGGCTTACATGGCCGTTTTGGCGAGGATGGAGGACAGCATGGCCTGCTCATCTGTGCGTGCTGATGGGAGGTTGTGGTAGCTCTGCTCYGCTCCATTCAGCACCTTGTTGGGTGGGCTGGCTGCCGGTTCCAGCAGCCGCTTTGTCTCTTCTTCCTAAGTGAAAGGCAAGAGGAAAATCAGCCCTGGCTTCCCGCCACCAGCACCATTAACCCCGAGGGATGAGGCAAGTCTCACCCGCCACCTGCCAGGAGGGCTCCCTGTGCACCCCAGTGCAACTCAGCACAGYCTCAGCTCTGCTACCTTTCCCCAATTATTTTGCTTTTCTCCAGCAGAACGCTCCCATCCACAGAGGCACAGCAAGTGTGGCTGAAATGAGGCAGCACATACGGAGTAGCCAATCCTGCAGGCAGGAGTCTGCTGCCAGCATCGACCTGCACAAAACCCTACAGCTAATGAGTGCCTACCATGGCCCCACCCCTGACTGAGTACCACAGACACTGCACCGTGGCACAACAGGGGTCTCATGTGAGCCAGGTGAATGCCACCTGCCACAGCCCAGAGACAGTGTGGGGGGTGGGGGGGTCTCAGAGTCACAGGGCATGTTCCCCACTCACTCCAGAAGTGCAGAGCTGCAGCTCAACCCTTAATCCTCTGGCTTGTCTGAACGGTGCTGCAGGGACTGTGAGAAGAGGCCAATAAGGAGATCAKGGGCACAAACACGCAAGAGAACAGGATCACAAAATCAGTAAAATTGGGAAAGCCCTCTGACCCCAACCATTCTCTCAGCACTGCTGAGCCCGCCACCAAACCATGTCCTCCACTGCCAAGTCTACATGGATTTTACATCCTTCCAGGGATGGGCACTCCAACACTGTTCTAGGCAGCCTGTGCCATGGCWGTACAACACTTTCAGGGAAAATTTTGCCAAATACCTAACCTAAACCTTCCATGGCACAACCTGAGGCCTTTTCTTCATGTCCTATTGCTTGTTCCGYGGGAGCAGAGCCAGACCCTCACCCGGTTCCACCCTCCTGTCAGGGAATTGTGAAGAGTGAGAAGGTCATCCCTGAGCCTCCTTTTCTGCAGGCTGAGCCCCCTCAACTCCCTCAGCCACTCCTCGGGCTCCAGCCCTTTCTCCAGCTCCATTCCCTTCTCTGGACACGCTCAAACCCACCCACATCTGTCTTGGCCTGAGAGGACGCTCAGCCTGTGACCCATGGCGAGTTRCGAGTGCAGTCACACACGCGGGTGCCGGCTGGGCTCCCCTGGGACGAGCTGTCACAGACGAGCTCTCACAGCACCCGCGGATTAAGTTTCGCGGGACAGGTGACAGCCCAAATTCTGCCCCGGCCCCTGAGCTGCGTGGCAGTCACGCTGTCCCAAAAAGGAAAAGCTGGCGCTGCTCTCGCCGGTGCCGTGTGAGGTCTCGGACTGACACCTGCAGCAGGACAMGGGAAGGGTCCGGCACGACCCCCGAGCCCCCGCCTCCAGCCCCTACGCGGCACCAGAGGGACACACGAGGCGACGCAAGACACGCGAGGAACGAGTGACACGAGAGCGGCGACAGGCGGGAGCGGCGCTCGGAGGCCGCCCCGGGAGCGGGGAAGGGCCGGGCCCCGGAAGGGACGCGCGCCGCCTGCCCCACCCCCGACCGGGCAGCCCGAGGGAGCCGGGAGCGGGGCCAAGCGTCCCTCCCGGCACCGCCCCCGCCGCGGGCCTCGCGTCCCCCCAGCGCCAGGCCCACCTGGTCGGAGGCCTCGGCCTCGCTGCTGTAGCAGCAGCCCATGGCGAGCGCGGCCCCGGCTCCGGCACGGCCCCGCCGCGCGGTCACGTGAGCGCCGAGTCACCCCGGTCACGTGAGCGGCGGGGGAAACACACAGACACACACACACACACGCACACACACACACAGAGCAGGCCGCGCCCGCCGCCGGGGGCAGCGCCGCGGGGTCACGTGGGACGGGGCGGTGCTCACACGTGGCTGCGTCATGCGGCCCTGCGCGCGGTCACGTGTGTGCTCCCAGCGCGCCCCCGCCGCTGCTGGCCGCGCGCTCCGGGCGCGTTCACGTGCTCAGACCCCGTGCTCTCAGAGCTCCGGGCTCCCTCTGTTCCCATGTACCTAGTGCCCTAGTTCCCTGTGCACGGTAATCCCAGTGTTCCCAGTGTGGGAAAAATCACTTTACAAAAAGCCAGTGTCCATAATGGAGACAGAGAAGCCCTGCAACTTTATTTGAATAAAGRGAGAGAGTGTACTGGGGCACATGCCTRCGGGGTTTTCTCTCTCGAGGTTTTGGAGGACATAGCCTTCTTTTGTCCTAAACTCACACCTGCAGTTGTCCTCTTCCTTTCCCCATAAGCTGAGGTACTAGAAAGGTACAGCCTTCCCAAACTGCCTACTAGATATTATCCCTTGAACCTGTCATTTTCCCCCAAAAGTTCAGAAACTTAGTCTTGTGCAGACCCATTTGTCTGTTTCAAGAGTCAAATTGCCTGGGTTCTGTAAAAAAAAAACTAGGCTTGAAGTTGGTGGAGACATTAGTATCCATTTCAAAGACRTTAACACCCATACCTTCACCAATCAAATTGTTTGTAAAAACATTAGCACACATCTTTTCCCTATCAACAGTGTCTCGATGTTCTCAGTTTCCCCATGAGTGTTTCCACAGTGTTCCCATGTTCCTAGTCTTCCCAGTGTCTCCACTGTTTTCAGTATCCCCATGTTCTCAGTTTTCCCAGTGCTTCCAGTAGCCCCAGTGCCCCAGTGTTCTGAGAACTTCCAGTGTTCCCAATGCCCCCATGCTCCCTGATGTGTCCCTGATGTCCAGGTGCTTGGTTGCTGGCTGGGGTTAACCCATGCCTGTCCTTATTTGTCGCCCAGTGTAGGGCACTAAGGGTTGAGATAACAACAGGTCTGTCCAGAGCAGGCTGGAAACAAACCTGATCTCAGCATTTGCTGTATTGGGTCCAGTGCCTGTGGTCACAATGCTGCTTGATCCGTTAATGTGGTTATGGTACCAAACCCTGGGTATATTCCTGTATGTGCTCCCCAGGGTGACCTTTCAGAAAGTAGGGAGAAAGGATCAGCATTGCTTTGTTGCTGTACTGTGGGATATGAGTTTATGTMATGATTTATTATTATCAAGGGCAATAAGGGTATTTTGGGATGTGTATTCAGTGCTGCTCTCCTGCCCTTACCTCAGCACTACCTTTGGGAGTCCATTAATAATTGTACCCAGTCTGGGGTGGGTGAGGGAAMAGGGGAAGGATGATTTTYCCCCCTTTCTTCCCCCTTTTCCTTCTTCAGGCCTGTTTTTGAGAATTTTGAATTCCCATTGGATGTTAAAGAAACCATGTTCTAGTCACTATGTCTGCTACGTCTCAGTGCAGTCCACACCATTTTCAGAGTCATGTTTGAAGCCAGAACAGAGATTTCCAGGAAGGCCATTCARAGACCTGTCCCAAGGGGGAATAGTCATGAGTGGCATGGAATGTGGGAGAAAATTGGCCAATTTTTTTAGAAATTCCATGCTCCAGTGGTTTGGGAGTTTACCCCTGAACAACTACAGGACCCTGATAAAGTGACAGACTATTTACAAGGAGAATGCYGTGGCCACTCCAGAGATGAGCAACTTCGTGCAGTGTGTTGGGCCCTGGCTACTCTTTATTGGACACTGGTGGTCAGTAGACAGTACCTTCAGGGGAGGAGGAAGAAAGAGAGCAACAGGCACCATGGGCACACCAACTGCAGCTGAACCAGAGGAACAGCCCATGCTGGGAGCAGTCACCCCGGTAGAGAAGAAGGAATCCAAGAAAAAACAGGTCACTCAGTGAGGGATGACAAAGCAGGGCCCTCAGAACAGGAGTGGGAGGCAGGGCCAGAGAAAATCGCTTGATCCATGTACCCGGGTGAGCTGTAAGATTTGTGAAAAGGTTTCAGCTGTCAGTTAGGTGAGCCTGTGGTGAGCTGGCTGCTCCAGGGCTGGGATATCCCAGCCCACGATATRGAACTGGATGGTAGTGAAGCCAAGCAACTGGGATGCGTGTCCTGGGATATGAACACTGACAAGGGCATTGGGAAGAGGACAGAAACTCTCARCCTCTGGAGGCGACTCCTGTCAAGCATGAGGGAAAGGCATTCTCTCAAGGATGTAGTAGTGCACTGAGACAAGTGGAACACCATGGAGCAAGGTACCCAGTATCTTGGAGAGAATTTGCTGTGCTGGAGTTTGAATCCACTATAMGGATTCAAGTGATGAGCAGTCCCCTGTAGGCCCTGATGTCCAGGGTACACAATCCTCATGGCACAAGTTTGTACAGAGCATGGTAAGTGTTGTACATCACCTCATTGTCAAGWAAATTGGCAGAGGGAGCCATCTGGTATTGTCTGTCATCAGGACAGGGGTCTTCCATGTGAATTGTTTCTTTTGTACCCTCTGCCATTAGTATTGTTGCTGTTACTGTTTGTTTTCTTACATCCAGTGAATTGTTTTTATCTCAACCTGAGATCTTTACCTTTTCTGCCTCCAATCATCTGCTGGATGGATGATTCTCCAATCATCCTGCTGTGCTAGGGGGAAAGCAGGGGCGCAAGGGAGTGGGCATGGAAGSTCTCAGTGGGGGCACTGAACAGGGGAGTGYCATTCCTAAACCACAACAGATCCAACCATCCACACCCCCAGTGCTCCCRGTGCCCCCATGGTCTCAGGGCYGGCCCACAGTGTCCCGAGTCCACTGATTCTGGCTCTCAGTGCTCCTGATGCCCAGTGCTCCTGACTCACTGTGCTCCTGTTGCCCAGTGTTTCCAGTATCCTGGAATATATTCCCCTGTGCCCTCAGTGCACAGGGACAGGACTGCAGCTCCTAGTACCAACACCCCAGCATGAGGACCCCAGCCCCAGTATAGGCACCCAAGGCCCCAGTATCAATACCTCAGCTCCAGTATTAGCACCCCAGCCCCAGGCTCCCTCCTGCAGCCCAGGACCACCTCCCAGCCCCAGGCTGGCCCGTCCCTGTTGCCAGTCCCACTGAGCTGGTAACTGGAGCTCTGGTAGCAGCTGCAGCTGAGGTGACACCATCAATAATTGAGTGGCAGCAGGGTTCCACGCAGGACTGCCTGCTTCTGCCTGCCTGGAGTGTGGGGACAGGTAGGTGCCACCCCCATTGCCCTATCCTCTTGCTGTGGCTGGGGACCCCAACAGCTCAGGGTGTGGGGAGCAGGGTGTGACGTGCAGCATATGGGGGGTGGGAGCAGCAAAGCTGGGCCAGGGCAGGTGGAAGGGCTTGTGCTGTACAATGCCCCTGAGAKCAGTCCAACTCCCTGACACAGAAGTCCTGCAGACCCCAATATCAGCAGACGGGTCCCCAGCATTCCCCAACCCTGGCACAGGGACCCCCACAGCATCCTGGGGTACCCCAGCCCTGCAGGCCCAGCAGCACCAAAGCTCAGGGAGAGGTACTTCCAGGAGGTGTGCAGCACAGCCAACTCATGGCATGAGTGGGAGCTGTGAGGCTGGCACCCTGGGARGACATCCCACCACAGTATCCCCTGTGAGGGGATCCATTTGCCTTGTTATGGTTTAGGGCTCACATACTTCAATGATCTCTGCATAGGGGAGATTTTCAAAGCCTGGGCCCAAGGTTATGCTACTGATAGTGGACACAGAGAGTGCAGAATTTCACATTTGGCAGTACTTCCAAGATAAGTAGGAAACYAGCAAAGTCAACTCAGTAACTGTGCTAAAATCACAGCCTCACTCCCYTGTGATGGTGTCTCCGGCGATTGCCTTGGCCTTCCTCCCGTTCATTGTCACCCTGCTGATCCGGTACCGGCACTACCTGGTGCTGCTGTACCGGGCGGTGCTGGTGGCCTGGCTGCGGGACCGGCTCACCGGCATCTCACGGGAGCAGCGTGCCTTCCAGTACCTGCTGACCCATGCCATCCCTGGGGACCCCCACCACATCCTCCAGACCTTCGATCAGTGGTGCTACCACTGTGAGCACCTCAGTTGTGTGGGGCCTGACAAAGGTGAGTACCATCCTTGCTTGCCCGTACCCCACTGAGCATGGCCATGGCACCATTAGTGTGGCCATGGCACCACTGACATGGCCATAGCACTGCCAGCATGGCCACCACGGGCACAACCATGACACAACTGCCATGGTCATGACACCAGCGATACAGCCGTAACAGAGTTGGCATGGCCATAGTACCACTGACACTGCTGTGACAGTGTGGGTCACAGCACCATTGGCACGGTTGTGGCATTGTTGACATAGCAATAGTAACATTGGCATGATTGTGGCACCATTGACRTGGCCATTGCACTGCCAGCAGTCGTAGCACCATTGGTGTGGCTGTGGCATCATTGACACAGCTGTGACACTGTGTGACTGTAGCACTACTGGCATGTTGTGGATCTACCAGCATGGCCCTGGCACTGTTGGCATGGCCATGGCATCATCAACCTGGCTGTGGCATTTTTGGCATGGCTCTCCTCAMTCCTTCTGGGCACTGGGGAACTGCTTGGCACCTTTGCCCTGCCCAGGGCTGGGGTGGCACAGGCTTGTGGGTGCTGAGAGGCATATGCCATGTCAGGACGGATCGTGGAGCGGGTGCTGTTGGAGCGGGCACCACTGTGGGTGCTGGAGCTGGGCACATACTGTGGCTATGGCACTGTACTGCTGGCACAGGGGCTGCCCCCAGGTGCCCGCCTCTACACCATCGAGGGGGACCCCCGACACGCTGCCGTGGCTGAGAAGGTCATCCGCCTGGCTGGCTTCAGTGAGCAGACGGTRAGCACTGGGAGAAAGCCCAGCTCGGCACCTGAAACCGGGGAGGAGATGGGTGGGGGCCCTTCACTGCTGTGGCAGGGACTGTGGCACCTGCTGGGCAGTATACAGGGGAAGAGAAAGGTCCTGTCCCATGTGGACCCATCATCACCCTGTGAAGCAGGGTTGGTGGGTGGGCACTCTGATACCCTGMCCCAGGGTCTGAGGCTGCTACAGTGTTGTGGTAACTACAGTACAGGTGGAGCTGATCGTGGGCCCCTCRGAGGAGGTGATACCTCACCTACGGGAGAAGCACGGCCTGATGAAGGCCAACTTCGTCTTCATGGATCACTGGAAACGCTGCTACCTGCGGGACCTACAGCTGCTGGAGAGCCACCAGCTGCTGGCTGAAGGGGCCACCATCCTGGCCGATAATGTCCTCTTCCCTGGAGCACCTCACTTCCTGCAGTATGCCAAGACCTGTGGCAAATACCACTGCAAGGTGCACCGCGCCAGCCTGGAGTACTTCCACGCCATTCCTGATGGTATCGCTGAGCTCCGCTACACCGGTACACGCTGAGCGGCGGTGAGCTCCTGCCTCATGGTGGCCACGGTTACCGCAGGAGTGCCAGGTCCCCAGCCCCCTGTCTCGGCCTCAACATGGGCTCTGGAGGAAACGCAGTGGCTGCTGTYGTCTGTGGTGGGGTGTGGTGGGTAGCAAAGGGGCTCATTCTCTATAGTGCTCCTGCCTGCACTGCACAGGGACATCTGCCAGGCACCCCAGTGGATGGTGGGGAGCAGCCCTGCACTTGCCTGGGTGGCATGCCCTGCCCTGGTGGCTTCAGACACCAGATTTTGGGTTGTTTTCTTGAAAACTGAGTTTATTAGAAAAGATGTGTCAGCTCCAATGTGCCAGGTGGCAGTCTCCCCTCTGGCTYCCCTGGTGGGGCTTCACTCTGAGTCCCCTGCCCCACACAGCRCCCATGGCAGGAAAAGCTTCGCTGAACTGTCCTCCTTTGCGTGGGGGGCAAAGGCTCTCCCACAGCCTCCAGTTTGGTGTGGCCATGGCAGAATCAGATCATCCACTGGTCCTGATCCTGCTCTGTCCCCTCCATGTCCACCTGGGAAAGAAAAAGGTTTGAGATCCACCCCAGAGCAATAACCCCAGAGCGATAACCCCAGAGCAGAGAGAGCGAAGGAGAGAAGACAGCCCCCAGAGCTCAYGCTCAGGGTCCCACACACTGCACATCCCCCAGTTTAGGGTTTCACTCTATTTACCTCGTTGATCTCTCCATCATCAGGAGACTCATTATAATCATTCATCTCGTCCATATCCTGCATGTCCTCATCATCTTCCGAGTCCTCTTCACTGTCTTCATCATCTTCATCATCYTCCTCCTCCTCCTCATCATAGTGCTGTGGATAAACAGTTCCAGCACCCCATCTGCCCCGCAAGTCCTGTGTCAAACCCCCACTTCCCTGCCCACACACCCACCTCAGATGCTGGCTTTCCTATGGGCACCAAGTTGTTGTCCTTCTCAGCGATACTCTGGAGCTGGGGAAAGGAGAGAGGTGGATGAGCATCCTGAGACAGCTCCATGATACCCGGGCAAACAGGTCATTCCGTCTCAGCTGACAGCTTGTGTCGCTTCCTGACTACCCCTATTTCTAGCTGGCAGCTGCCCACAGAGTCCTGTCTCCCTGGCACCCCCAGCCAGGCAGGGAAGAGCAGCTGCAGGCACCTGCCTGAACACCCTGGCACAAGGCAGTGACATGCTGGGGCTGAGAGGGTTCAAGGTGTCCTCATGCGTGGTGTGAGGAGCTCAAACACAAAGCTCATGTATTTCTTTATCAAAAAAACCCCAAATTTGAGGCATCTGATAACCGAGATGAACACAACCACAGCASATAATTAAAGCTCAATTAAAATACGTCAGCACCTCCCACCCAGAGGGACTTGGAACCTCTTCTGAGTGCTGGGGTTTTAATTGATTGAATCTATTTTATTTAATTATAAAAATTTAATCACTGAGATTTTTTTTTAAACTTTAATCAAATAGATGTTCTTCCACCCAYACTCAGGGGCACCGAAGCACCAAACCACGCTCACAGCGCAAACACTTGTCAGTTACCAGGATCAGAAATCGCTCCTCGCCCCCTCGGGAGATCAGTTAATTAATTAATTGTGAGCTGATGCAGGAGTTCCCTGGRTTCAGCAGCAGTTAATCAACCCCCACACAGTAAACGGGAACCTCCGGGACAGCCCGCCCCGAGCCAGTGTGACACAAGAATTAGGGACAACGAGACTAGGGGTGTCCGAGCCGGCAACACCGGCACAGGACGCTGARAAACGGGCACAGTCGCTCAACACGCGGCGGGAGCGATGCACCGGAGGAGCTCCGTGCCCCGAGACGGCTGCGAAACCCCAGCCCGGACACTGCCTCGGGGCTGCAGCGAGCACCGCGGCCGTGCCCGCTGAGTGAAGAGGGGCCGCCTCTCCAACCCCGAACCCGCTCCCAGCCAGCTGACACCCGGCYCCGCGGCCCCACATCTCCCCACGCCCCGCTGCCCACCCAGGCCTGGTGCTGCTGCTCCTGCTGCTGCAGCTCGGTCTCGTCAACGCAGGGCCGGTCGAGGTTGAACCAGAGGGACTCGGTGAGACGGGGCAGGAGTGAGGGGAACAGCGTGGACATGACGTGAGCGCCAGCAGCAGCCCCGGACCGGCGCCGGCCGCCGAGCCGGAAGCGCAGCGCAACCCGGAATCAGTTACAGCGCACGGAGCATGCGCGGACGGGAGGGGGCGTGTCTAAGGGGGGGCCACGCACATAAGGGAAGAATAGATGGGCGTGGCCTAGGGCAGCGTATGGGGCGGGGCGATGTTTGATTGACAGGTGGAGGGCCGGGCCCTCCGCGCGTCCGGTGTGGGGCAGCTGTGACCCCCATGGGGGATATCTGTGACCCCCATGGGGGATATCTGTGACCCCCCCGGGATACCTGGCTACCCCTGGAGGTACCTGTGACCCTGCGGGGATATGTGAGGGGGACCTGTGACCCCACTGAAGGGGGTATTTKTGATCCCCACGGAATATCTGTGGCCCCCTTGGGATATCTGTGACTAATGGTGGGTATGCCACTCCACGAGTACTAGTGGCTCTGTAYACTCCAGGTATCTGTGATCCCCATGGGGTGTCTGCTCCTTTGGGGGCAGCTGTCATCCCTGGGTGAAGGTATCTGTCACCTGTGAGGGGGTATCTGTGACCCTGCTAAGGAGGATCTTCCCCCCTCCACAGGGCATGTGTGACCCCAGGGGTGTATCTGGTTCCCCCACCATGTGTGATCTTGGAGGTATCTGCCCCTCCCAGAGTATCTTCCCCCTCCGAGGCATGTCTGACACTGAAGRGTTTCTGTCCCGGGTGACAGCTCTCCCCCAGGGTATCTGCTCCCCCTTCATGGGGCATCTGTGATTYCCTGCAGTATCTGCTATTCCAGTGAGGGGTACTTGCCTCTACCCTGTGGCCATCTGTGACCCCACGAGCTACTGTCCCTACTASAAACATCTCTTACCTTCTGGGGTGCTCCCCCCAAGGACCCTGTGGTGTAGGGGGGCCAGGTCCTGCCCCTTATGCTGGTGTCAGGGAATCAGGCCACCTCCCACAGGAGGGAAGGAAAAACAGCCACGGGTGGATTTTGGCAGGTACTGGCCCCAGCCCGGCGCCAGGAGGATGAATCCCGGCTGCATGCGGGGCTGGGGGAGGCCAGGATGAGCAGGAGTGTCAATCCAGGACACAGCAGGGTGCCAGGGCGGGATGCACTGTTTCCTCCAGGCCCTCAGTGCTGCCCAATCCGCCGCATTCGCACGTCCCGTGATCAGTGGCCAAGGGTTGTGCTGGACCACGACCTTTGAGATGAGCCGCGCTTGTCCCACGGCACCTGGAGCCCAGCTGCCCACCAGGTCAGAGCCCCGACTGCTGGCACCCCCCAGGTAAGATCCCTGACGCCACTGCTGGTGGTCCTGGGCAGTGACCATGTGTTGCCGCGCTCCCACGTGCACRGTGGGGGACTTTGTCCCTGCTGTCACTGTGTCCCTCAGTGCTGCCGTCCTGACCTGCTGTTTCCCTGGCAGGGTGATGGCAACGGTGTTGGTGCTGCTGATGCTGGTGGCCTGTCCAGCTGCCACCACAGCAGCGCTGGTGACGCGGGACTTGCGGCTCAACRTCTGCATGGATGCCAAGCACCATAAAACAGAGCCCGGCCCTGAGGGGCAGCTCTACGGGCAGGTACAGTCCTCATCCACTGCGCCAGCACCCACTGGTGTCACTCGCTGGAGGGTCACCAGGATGGAGGCTGGGGAGTTCTGTGCCCCAAAATGAATTCCATCACCCAGTGTCACCCACCTGTGGGCACTGGTGCTTTCCCTGGACCCATAGCAGGTCCCAGCTGAGCCCTGGTGGGTCCTGATGGGTCCCAGCTGAGCCCTGGTTGTCCTGGTGCAGTGTGTCCTCTGGAAGGACAATGCCTGCTGCACCGCCAACACCAGTTTGGAAGCCCACCAGGACCAGTCCTACCTGTACAACTTCAACTGGGACCATTGTGGGGCCATGCCAGAGAAGTGCAAGCGCCATTTCATCCAGGACACRTGTCTCTACGAGTGTTCCCCCAACCTGGGGCCATGGATAGACCAGGTAGGTGCAAACCTCCCCTCACCCACCCACCAGGATCCCTGGGGTGAACTGGGGGAAACTGGGGGAAACTGGGGGCCCTGCAGGCAGATACCAGCTGGCGGAAGGAGCGGATCCGGGATGTGCCACTGTGCCGGGAGGACTGCGAGCAGTGGTGGGACGATTGCCAGGATGCTGTCACCTGCAAAGTCAACTGGCACAAGGGCTGGAACTGGACCACAGGTGAGTGGGGGTTGTGGGCTCCCTCCATTATGGCTCAACCCTCCTGTGGGTCTCCAGTCACCCTCCACCTTGCTGCAGAGGAGTTGTGATGGCTGTGAGTGAGCCCAGGAGGTGTGAGGGTTCACATGGGGAGGGGGTGGCAGCCAGGTGGGAATCCCCTGTGCATGTGAGCTGGTCAGGGGGCGTGAGGGTACTCATGAACTGAGGGGTGATGTGGTGGTGGATCCTGTGCCACCTTGAGGTCAATGCCCTCTTTCCCAGCAATGCCAGTGGGGCCCATCTGCACGTTATGTGCAGAGGAACAACGCTCTCCCTTTTCCAAAGCCTTTCACCCACTTCACCCCCTGCCCCTGCCAGGCACCAACCAGTGTCCCAGGGGTGCCATGTGCCAGAAGTTCAAGTTTGTGTTCCCCACGGCGGCTGCACTCTGCGAGCAGRTCTGGTCCGGCTCCTACCGCTACACATCCCACCACCGTGGCAGCGGTCGCTGCATCCAGATGTGGTTCGATCCCGCACAGGGGAACCCCAATATTGCTGTCGCTCAATATTACGCCCATGGTGGTGCTCCCCCAAAATCTCCGCTCTCCATCCTGCTGGCCCTGCTGCCTCTCACCCTCGTGGGCCTGCTCTAAGCAGGAGGGGCTGCAGGCAGGAGCAGGCAGTGTATCTGGTCAGGGGCCTCACCAAGCTGCCCTGTGCCCCCCCATGGGATGTCCCCAAGCTGTGTCCTCCCCAGGCATGTGGCTCATGAATAAACGTTCCTGCCCTACTTGGTGTTGGAGTGCTGTGGGGCTGAGGGTTGGGGGGCAATAGGATGGTTGACGGACCTGGAGGTGTCTGATTGTCTGATCCTGCTTGYTGTGGGGAGATGAAGCAGACATCACTCCCAAAAGACCAATCTGATAGCCTGGCACTGCCCCCAACCCCCCAAACCACTGTGCCAGGCAAACAGGGCTCCCTGCCACTGGGACCCAGGGGGATGGGATCACTCAATGTGTCCCAGCACCTGACATAGCTCCAGGGCTCTGGGCGCCACTGACACCCTGGGGCGTACAGGATGGGACTGGGAAAAATATAGGGGAAAAGGGGAGGAAATCCCAGGGACCTTGAGGTGGGAAAATGGTTGTCAAATGGAGTTCTGCTGGCCCAGAGCCCATCACAAAGGTCCCTTTCCCCACATGCCCCGTGTTCCCAGCTGTGGTGTGGCACCGTTCTGATCTCTGAGCCATGGGGAAGTTCCCAGTTTTGGTGGTGAAACCTGGTTGCGCCCCCCACCTTTTCAATCCCTGGCCCCAGCTCTGCCCCACCGCGGCCCCCTTTCCCCAGTGCCCGGCTCCCCGGTACCCTCATAGTGCCGGTGCCTTCAATAACACTGTGCTCCTGCCCCTCCCTTCGGTACGCCCCTGGGTGTCCCCAGTCCCCCGGTGTCC
>NW_026623530.1:110897-124995 GCF_030028575.1 Malurus melanocephalus
CCCCGCGGGTCCCCCCTCCCCCTCAGAGCGCGGCCCCGCGGCGCGGCCCCGGCGGCAGAGCATGGCGGGCGCGGGGGGCTCGGGGGGCGCAGGAGGGGCGGCCCCGGTGCCGCTGCCCCTCTGGTACCACCGGGACCTGAGCCGGGCGGCGGCCGAGGAGCAGCTGGCGCGGGCCGGGCGGGACGGCAGCTTCCTGGTGCGGGACAGCGAGAGCGTGGCGGGGGCCTACGCGCTTTGCCTGCTGTGAGTGGGGTACGGGCGGGGAGGTGCCGGGGGGACACCCATGAGGTACCGGGGAGGCGTACGGGGAGATCCGGGAGCAGCCACCGGGAGYGATTGAAGCGGGGCACCGGGAGGGGACCGGCGCGAGGCCGTGGGAGCTGCGGAGGCACGGGCAGAGTGTCGGGGTGAGGGCTGAGGGCGACCCTGGGGGAGCAGCAGCGGGAGGAACCGCCGGAGCTTTGGASAGTCCCGGGAGAGGCACGGGGCGGGGGTACCGGGGGAGATCCGGGCGTAGGAGTGGAGTGTTCAGCGGGGCACCGGAGAGGCCTCGGGGGTGGTCCGAGGAGAGCAGGGGGTCGGGAGGGGAGCCGGGGCTGGGTCCTGGGCGAACAGCGGGGAGGATTTGGAGGAGCACTAGCGAGGTACCAAGGGCAACACTGGGTCGTCGTGGAGGGGGTGTCACTGCGGGGATTCGGGAGAGCACTGGGGTACACAGGGCGGGTGTCCAGGGAAGCGCTGGCGGGGGGCCAAGAAGAACAGTGGAAGAGGCACCGAAGACGGGGGGGGGCGGTGCACCGAGGGAGCGGTGGCMGGGGGAGCAGTGGGAATCATTGGAAGGGATCCAGGGGAGCATTCAGGAAGCACTGAGGGGGGACACCAACGTGAAGAGGGCAGCAGGCATAGGGGGAGACCCGCCTGGGGGGACATAGTGGACATGGGGGTCACCGGTACTGTGGGGATTGCTAGGAATTTGGGGAACTGGGCACAGGGGGACTGGAACAGCTGTGGTCCGTGGATGCTGAGGGGGCACAGACACGAGGAGAYCTCGGGATTCGGAGGGGCACTGGCACTTCTGGGACACAGGGCACCAGGAGAATGGCATCTACTCTGGCCTGTGAGTCCCAGGGGACCAGACACCAGCAGATGGGGTGACKTGGAGGGGCTGGGGATACCTCAGCACTGGGGAGATACTGGGTTGGTGCCAGGCATCTGTGAAAGTCATCCTTGCTRCCACAGGGGTCTGTGAGATGGGGGTCTGACCCCTACCCCACACCTTTGAGGTCCCTTAGCCTACCCATGGCACTCAGGGTCCCCAGCTCCTGACCTCGTGTCTGGGAGTCCCCAGCCTGGAGGGGCTGGATGGCTCTGTGCCCTTGAGTCGTGCCATGGGACTCCATGGCTCCCAGCTTGTGCCASGTCATGGGTGAGTGCTGATAGCCCCGGGGGTCCTGAAATGCCTTTGCCTGGTGGTGCACCACAGCACCCCACCATACCTGGGGCCTCTGGCACCTTGGTATGCTGGTGATGTTCCATGTGCTGTTGCGTTCCCAGGGAGTTCCCGGGGCATGCCACTGGCTCTGCTCGAGGCTGGCTACCTGTGCCAGCACCTGGACCTTGATGTGGTTATGGAGTGGTGGTGAGGGCACCTCAACTCAAAGTTTTTTTCTGCCCTGAGAGCCTGTGGGAGAACTGGGAGTTCACTCTGAGTTGACCTGCCCTGGCCTGGGGCTGCTGTGTGCTGGTGCCACATGCAGGTGCCAGGCATGCAGCCTTCATGGTGGCATGGTTCTCCTTCCCCGTGGACAGTGGCAAATGCTGTTTACCAGCCATGTGAGCACAGCGTGGCTCTGGGCTCCGGCTCCCCACTGGAAAGCTGGGCTGGCAAGCAGCACYGGGGCATGGCACTGGGAGAGAACAYTATTCTGGCACCTSATGGTGCCACAGGGCTGAGGGACATTGTTGTATCAGCATGGGTGACAGGGGGCTGCAGACAGCATCGTGATKCAGGTGCCTGGGTGAGGGGTGTCTGTCACATCTCTCGCTGCCTGGCGAGGAGGCTGTGGGTGCCACATGGATGAGCTGTGGGATGGGACCAAGCAGCGTGGCAAAGCCTGTCATGGAGATGCCAAGTTGGGGGACTTCACTCCAGCAAGGACCAGTGGGAGTCCCTGGTGGTGTGATCTCGCCAGGCATCCCCATTKYCAGCGAGTGGGTGGACAGGGCTGTRGGACCATTGGCCCCAGCTATTRCTGGGCCCTAAAAATAGCTRCAGGGTCAGGAGGAGGAAAGGCAACTGCAGCAGGATCCCRGCAATGTCGGCTTCCTTTAACCCTCCCGCTGGTGTGCCATGGCCTCGCCAGGCTGGATGTGGCACTCCAGGATAGCTTGCGGTGGCCTTGCCATGGCACACTGGGGCATTTCACCATGGCATGCCAGGGTGTCACACTTGTGGCCTCACTGTGATATTGGGGCATCCCTGGAACCCACAGGGCTGGCACACGCTGGTAGCACAGCAGGGTGTGCTGGCATTGCCAGTTGGTGAGCAGTGCCAATGGGGATGGTCCTGGTGTGGTGTCCCATAGGAGCACAGGGGCTTGAAGCCTCCATCTGCACTAGCTGCTAGTTCATGGGGGCACCAGTGCCAGGGTGGTGCCAGTGGGTGTGTGGCGTCCCCCTCGCCAGAGTGCCCACACACTGCTCTTGGTGGAGTAGGGTGATAGGTGCCCCTCTGTGCCATGGGGCAGTGGGGACATGGGGGTGCCCGCTGTGCTGGCAGGGCCGTGGCAGGGTGCTGGCTGCGCGTCAGAGCTGACAGGGGAGTCCCGGTGCTCCCGCATAAAGGCTCTTTGTGCCCAAGCCCGGTGTTCTCTGCCCCCCCCGTCGCTGCTCACCAAAATAGCAGCCGCCAGCAGTGGGACTGGGCAGCCAGGGGGGCCCTGCAGTCTCCTCTGTACTGCCCTCCCCTGTACCGCCCACCCCCTGTGCTGTGCACCTCCAGCCCCCCACCARGTATCCATAGAGAGCCCCTTGTCCTCCCCCACAGCTGAGGTTCCTCCTAGGGGTCCTGCTCCTTGCCTATCCAATTTGGAGTTCTACGTACTGGTTATGTGCTAAGGTTCCTCTTGCACTCCCCCATCACACCCTCTCTAGTGTCCCTGCTGTGGAGACCCAACTGTGTATTAGGACTTCCCACAGAGACCCCCTTGTTGGAGGGTGCATCTTTGTGCACCCCCATGCCACCAGCTGGGATTCTCCCACAGACTCCTTCGAGCTGGGAACTCCTTATTCCCTCACCCACTCCAGCGGCATTTTCCATGCAGTCTGCCCATGGTGGATTCTCATTCAGTCCCCCCTGCCACTTGGAGGGTTCCCCAGACTGGGCATTGTGCCACTCGGGATGACCCCAAGAGTGCTGTGGTAGGTTGTACCTGCAGGCAAGGGAGGAGAAATGGGGTACCTGGCACTGCAGGGAGTGTGGTGGCCCCAGGGGACCTGGTGCTGTGGGACGGCATGAGGGTAACCAGCACTGTAGGATGACACCAGGGGGTCTGACACCATGGGGTGGGATGTGGGGACATGGCACCCCATCCAGTGACACAGCACAGTGTGTGTGGGGGGATGGATGCTGCCTTGTTCCAGTCCTCCAGCCATGTGTCGAGGTGCCACTAGGGCAGGGAGCATAGCAGCTGAGTGGACCGGTGGCCCTGGTGTGGTGACAGCTGCCTCAATGCTTATGGTGACCTCTGTGGCCAGAGGCCAGCCCAGGAGCCACTGCTGTCCCTGCTGACAGCACTGTTGTGGGGAGGTCTGGCAGTGTCGGCGCTCCCTGTCTCCTGAAGTCTCTGAAGTGGGGAGAGGACACGCCTGGGGTCCCAGTCCTGCTCCTTGCACCCGCTGATGTTGTCACTTCATCTCTTAGTGCTGCCCGTCACCCCCTGCCCTGGGATCACGTCCCTGGTTCCTGTCAGCTTCCACTGGAAAATAAATTGTTTCCTGGCATCCTGGCTGCCAGGTCCTGCCTGCTCCTGCCAGCTCCTGCCTGCGCCTGCCAGCTCCTGCCTGTGCTGTGGGCTGAGGACACTGCCTCTGGCACACAGTCAGTGCGGCTGGGTCAGCAGCCCCAGTGGTGTTGATGGTGGGGTYGGAGCAAGCAGGGGTGCCACTCTGAGACTCCCAGCACCTACCCAGGACTCCCAGCACCCATCCTGCAAGCATTTTCCCATGGATTTTCAATGGGTTTCCATGTCAGCTCATTGCGTGCCGTGGGGAATAGTGGTACTGGATCTCCTCACTCCAATACCACTGTGTGGTGTTATTGGGTGCTAGTGAAGTAGGGTCTGGCTGGATGAGTACTGGACATCCCTTTGGGGCTGTTGGGGGCCAAGCAGGCTGGTGGGGGGATGCCACCCAATCCCCAGCACCCTGATGCCCTCCCTGCTGCCACAGGTTCCAGAAACACGTCCACACCTACCGCATCCTGCCGGACGAGGAGGATTTCCTGGCCGTGCAGGTGGGCAGCGCGGGCATGGGACACCCTCTGCCTCATGGGCAGTGGGGGGTCTCCAGATTTGTAGTGCTCATTGTTGACCTCATGCTGTGAGTTTGCCGGTCTCTCTGGCTGTGCTGGGTGGCTGTGCCGGGCTCAGCCCTGGCCCAGTGCCACGCGTGTGCCCGGCTGTGCCGGATGGCTTGGCTGTGCCCGTCTTGGCYGGCCGCATTGGGTATTTTTAGAGCAACAGTACTCTCTTTGTGCTGGCCAGGCGGGCAGGAAAAGCTGCCCCTGGGAGGGAGGAGGCAAGGGATGGCTGGCTGCTGCCTGCACCCTGCCAGCCTACCGACCAGCCCTGCAGGTGGCACCACGGCACTATGCCGTCGCACTGGGCCCTGCTCCCCACTGTGGGCGTGTGGGGTCACCATACTGCATGAGGGTCCCTGTATGGAGGGGTTCCTGCACAGCAGCATCCCTGCATGGGAGGATCCTTGTATGGGAGTCAGCATGAGGGGGTCCCTGCATGGGGAATCTCCTTTCATGGCAACATCCCTGCGCAGTGTCAGTTCTGCATGAGGGGGTCCCTGCATGGGGAATCTCCTTTCATGGCAACATCCCTGCGCAGTGTCAGCTCTGCATGAGGGGGTCCTTGCATGGTGTTATCCCTGCCTGGGGGTCCCTGCATGCTAGTGTCCATGCCTGGGGAGAATCCTGTTTGGGGACACCCCTTCATGGGTGTCCCTGCATAGTGGCATCCCTGCATGGTGGGTTCCCTGCTTGGTGGTGTCTCCAGTGATGCTGGTTGCTGGCGCTGATGGCCCCGGTGTCCCCATGTCCCCGCAGACRTCACAAGGGGTGCAGGTGCGGCGCTTCAAGACGCTCAGTGAGCTGATTGCCCTATACCTGCAGCCCAACCAGGGGCTGGTCTGCACCCTGCTCTTCCCTGTCGAGAGGGAGAAAGAGAAGGAGACCGTGGAGGACAGGGACTACTCTGGTATGGCAGGGTGACATGGGTGGGTGAACAGGGTCCTGAGACTCCTAGGGTGGCAGTGATTGGCCCCCTCATTGCCCCATTGCAGATGGAGAGGATGAGAAGCCACCATTGCCACCACGCTCCGGCTCCACCAGCTTCTCCAGCACCTCGGTGGGGCTCAGCCCCACTGGCCTGGGACCAACTGTGCCCGAGGGGCCAGTGGAGAGGTGAGGGTCTGTCTGTCTCCTGCCTGTCCCCTGTTTGTCCCCTGTTCCTCCCTGCTGGCTCTCACTGCCTAGATGCTCTCCCTGCAGCCCCAATGGACTCAGCAGCATCTCCCATGAGTACTTGAAGGGCAGCTACACCCTGGACCTGGAGGCGGTGAAGGGAGGRGCCAACAGCCTCCCCCACCTCAACAAGACCCTCGTCACCTCCTGCAAACGCCTTCACAGGTGGGTGCTGCATGCTGGGATAGATGGACAGATGGAGGGATATCTGTGCCATCCACTGAACCAGTTTCTCTTGCCCCTTCAGTGAGGTGGACAAGGTGCTGGCAGGGCTGGAGATCCTCTCCAAGGTATTTGACCAGCAGAGCTCCTCCATGGTCTCCAAAATCCTGCAGCAGGTGAGAGGAATATCGGTTCACAGTAGTGGCAGCCTCCCACCAGGGACCATGCCCACAGATTCTACTATGGCACCGTTCATGGGTGGTGGGAAAGCCCGTGGAAAAACACTCACCATCCTGCCCCATCCCAGGGTGTGGTGGGCCCTGCCACTTTGGGGGAGGGGGGGAGGGGAGAGGATCTGGGGTGGGTCTGGGGGTCACATCCCAATGCTGGGGTGACCTGCTGGGGGTTCTAGACGGCAGGGCAGAGCGGAGAGCAGGAGCTGGAGAGCCTGGTGCTGAARCTTTCTGTGCTGAAAGATTTCCTGTCCTCCATTGAGAAGAAGGTAAGGCTGGGGAGGCAGGGGTGGATGTCTTGATGGGGGTGTCCTGACGGGTCTGGATGGACTGGAGGGACTGTGGAGCTGACAGCAGTGGTGGGTCTGGACAGCTGGTGGGGATTGCTGGGCTGGGGGAGCTGGGAGGCTGGGGGGTTGGGGGTGGGCTTTTGGGATTGAGGCACCAGTAGGACTGTGGAGGGCCAGTGAAGGTGGCACTGGTAGGGCTGAGAGGGCTGATGGGGCCTTGTGGGCTGTGAGGGCTGGTGGGGCTTGGGACATTGGTGGGACTGGAGGGGTTGGTGGAGCTGGGGGGACTGGTGGGCACTCGGCTGACCCTGCTGGGGACTCTGGCAGGCACTAAAGGCCCTGCAGGAGATGAGCTCGGCCACCCCCGCCAGYCCCCCCCAGCCCCTCTCCCGCAAGGCCAAGAGCATCCCAGTGCAGACCTTCGAGGTGAGCCCTACCCTACCCCCTGCCCTGCTCAGTTTTGGAGTTTTGAGGCAATTTCAGCATCAACTGAGTGCCTCCAGTGTGACACTGAGGGAATAGATCCCTAGGTGTCTCTGAGGGAGGCCAGATGCCAGATTGGGTGGTAGGGTGTTCCSTGTGTCCTCCCTCATCCCAGTGTCCCTTGGCAGGTGAAGCTGGATATCACCCTGGGGGACCTGACCAAGATCGGGAAGTCACAGAAGTACACGCTGAGCGTGGACGTGGAGGGGGGAAAGCTGGTGGTGCTGAAGAAGCAGAAGGACTCCCAGGAGGACTGGAACACRTTCACCCATGACAAGAGTGAGTGGGGAGGCATCCAGGGGACCCCAGCAATTGTGGGACTGCCTTTGTACTGTGGAGCATCCCTGTGGGGCTCAGTGGTGGGCTGGAAGTGGTGGGTTTCCTCATGCCAGGGGTGTCCCCATCCTTGGGGTCCCCCAAAGCATGGACTGGGGGGGTTCCAGCACCCAGCTGGCACCCAGTGTCCTCCCAGCTCTTGCCACTCCTCCCCAGTCCGGCAGCTGATCAAGTCACAGCGGGTGCAGAACAAACTGGGCATCGTTTTTGAGAAGGAAAAGGATAAAACGCAACGGAAGGACTTTGTTTTCGTCAGTGCCCGGGTGGGTAATGCTCAGCTGGGGGTGGAGGGGGGCAAGGGGTCCCTTGTAGGGATGGGGTGGGGCAGAATTTTAACCTTGGGCCCTGGTAGGGCTTGGGGACAGGTGYTGGGTGCCAGTGCCTGATGGCTGGATCGTGTCCCTGGGGCGGTCCCCCATGCCCAGGAGGTGCCAGGTTTGGCTGAGCCAAAGCAGGGGGGCTAGAGAGGGTTGTGGGCTCCTCTCACTATCACCTCCTGTAGAAGCGTGAGGCCTTCTGCCAGCTCCTGCAGCTGATGAAGAACAAGCATTCTCACCAGGATGAGCCTGACATGATCTCCATCTTCATTGGAACCTGGAATATGGGTTAGTGGGGCCGGGGGCAACCACGGTGTGGTGTCAAGGCCCTGGAGTCCCCCCTAACTGTGCTGTCCCCCCTGCAGGCAGTGTTCCCCCTCCCAAGAACATCAATTCATGGTTCACCTCCAAGGGGTTGGGCAAGACCCTGGATGAGGTGACGATGGCCATCCCCCATGACATCTACGTCTTCGGCACCCAGGAAAATTCTCTGGGAGATAAGGAGTGGGTGGACTTTCTGCGYACTGTCCTCAAGGACTTCACAGAGGTTGAGTACCGGCCGGTAAGAGTCAGGGTGTCCAGGGACCCTGGGGGGCTGTGGAGTGCAAGCACCGGTGGGTGGAGGAGGTGTGTGATGTCCAGTGTCCTGGGGGTGTCTGTGCTCTGGCTCTGTGACACGGGCTGTTCTGGGGTTGTCTTGTGCTAGGTGGCTGTGGTGCTCCAGGTCTACTGACATCAGATATTTTGGGGTACTGTCCGGTGGTGCTGGGTAGCTGTGGATACTGTTTGATGGTGGTGGGATTTTTTGGGGAGCGGCCCTTGGCGGGAGAGGCYGGGATGAAGCAGTAATGAGCATCCCCCGTGGATGCACCAGAGGAGCCCCCATGGCCCCGGGGGCCCCAGCACATGCTGGCAGGGGCTGAGGGTGCTGGGGCCCACAGGTGGCCATGCAGTCCCTGTGGAACATCAAGGTGGTGGTGCTGGTGAAGCCAGAGCACGAGAACCGCATCAGCCACGTCAGCACCTCCAGCGTCAAGACAGGGATCGCCAACACCCTCGGTAGGGGCGCAGCAGGGTACAGGGGGATATAGGGGGCGTGCACTGCACTAAGGGGTGCTGGGGTATCTGCATTGTGGGGAGGGTCCTATTGTTCCATGTGTTGCATGAGGAGGAGTCTCAGCATGTGTACCTTGCTTGATGGGGAGTCCTGGTATGTGTGCATTGCATGGGGAGGGGTCCCCGTGTGCTTGTCCTGACTTGTGTTGCATGAGGGGGAGTCTTGTTGATGCTCAGGGGGGGTCCCAGAGCATGTGTGTTGCATGAGGAGGGGTCTGCGTGTGTTTCATGCACAGGGCTTTATGTGTGGTGCACAGAGCAAGCTCTGGGAATGTTTGCATTGCATGGGGAAGCTCTGGATGAGTGTGCTTTGCCCGAGGGGGGCTCTGGGGGGTGTTTCATGAGGAGGGCTCTGGGCTTGTGCCAGGCTGCACGTGCCTGTGATGGATGGCTGGGTGGGGACTGTGCCCCATCGCTGTGACCTGGGACCAGCTGGGTGCCTGTCCCCTGGTAAGATCAGGGGTTGCCTGATCCCATCCCATGTCCCCATGTCCTCACAGGGAACAAGGGTGCTGTGGGTGTCTCCTTCATGTTCAATGGCACTTCCTTTGGCTTTGTCAACTGCCACCTCACTTCTGGCAATGAGAAGACRGCACGGTGAGCATCCCCACCCTGGGCTGGGCCAGGAGGGGGCTGTTGCCCCTGCYCCAGTGTCTGTGATATCCTGTCCCYMTGTCCCCTGCTTCAGGAGGAACCAGAACTACCTGGACATCCTGCGCCTGCTCTCACTGGGGGATAAGCARCTGAGCTCCTTTGACATCTCCCTTCGCTTCACCCACCTCTTCTGGTTTGGGGACCTCAATTACCGCCTGGACATGGACATCCAGGTCAGGAGAAGGGGGTGGGGTGTGGAGGTGTCATAGTCCCCCTGACCCAGCCCAGTGCCAGCCCCTTTGTCCCCACAGGAGATCCTCAACTACATCAGCCGCAAGGAGCTGGAGCCGCTGCTGAAGGTGGATCAGCTCAACCTGGAGAAGGAGAAACACAAGGTGTTCCTGCGCTTCGGTGAGGACTTGGGGGCTCTGGAAGGGTCTAGGGGTACAGCCCTTTCTGTCAGGACTGTCCTGACCCGTTGGTGTCCCTGYAGGTGAGGAGGAGATCACCTTCCCCCCAACCTACCGTTATGAGCGAGGCTCCCGGGACACCTACGTCTGGCACAAGCAGAAGCCCACGGGGGTAGGTGCTGGGCAGGGGGGAGTCAGGGGAGTGGAGGACACCCTAACCTGAACCCCCACCCCTGCCAGGTGCGTACCAACGTGCCATCCTGGTGTGACCGCATCCTCTGGAAATCCTACCCTGAGACTCATGTCAACTGCAATGCTTACGGTGAGCAGTGTGACCATCCCCAGCAGCCTTGTCACTGTTCTGGGGGCAGTCACCCCTCTATCCTGACTGCTTCCCCATCCCCACTGGCTGCAGGGTGCACAGATGACATCGTCACCAGTGACCACTCGCCTGTCTTTGGCTCCTTCGAGGTGGGAGTGACATCCCAGTTCGTTTCCAAAAAAGGTGCCTGTGCCCAAGGRGATACCTTGTTGTCCCCTGCCCCGCTACGGTCCCATCTCTCCCTCTAAATGGGGAGGTCCCAGAGGGATTCCAATGCCTTGCCTCTCCATGGAGGGCTCTCCAAGTCCTCAGAGCAGGCGTACATCGAGTTTGAGAGCGTAGAGGCCATTGTGAAGACATCCAGTCGCACGAAGTTTTTCATCGAGTTCTATTCTACCTGCCT
Organism: Malurus melanocephalus; assembly: GCF_030028575.1. Taxonomy (NCBI): domain Eukaryota; kingdom Metazoa; phylum Chordata; class Aves; order Passeriformes; family Maluridae; genus Malurus; species Malurus melanocephalus. Next base: position 121,316 of record NW_026623530.1, read on the forward strand.
GGAAGGTGAGGGGTGAGGAGTCCCAAAGGGCTTGAGAGGAGTCCCAGAAAGCTCATGGGATCCCGGGAGGCTGATGGTGTGAGGCCATGTCCTGTTACCACCACAGAGTTCAAGAAGAGCTTCGAGAATGACAGCCAGAGCAGTGACAACATCAACTTCCTCAAGGTGCAGTGGTCATCACGGCAGCTGCCCACGGTGAGGAGGGGCTGGGGGCTGACAGGGTGGGCACTGGGGGGAGCTGCAGACAGGCAGCACTAAGTGCCAGCATCCCATCCCCTTGGCTGCAGTTGAAGCCCATCCTCTCTGAGATTGAGTACCTGCAGGACCAGCACCTCCTGCTCACTGTCAAATCCCTCGAYGGTTACGAGTCCTACGGTGAGTGTTCACTCCAGCACTGTGCCAGCACAGGGTGTCTGTGGGGTGCAGACCCCCAACTTCCCCCACTGTCACCCCCAGGGGAGTGTGTCATCGCCCTGAAGTCGATGATCGGCAGCACAGCACAGCAGTTCCTCACCTACCTGTCCCACCGCGGCGAGGAGACCGGCAACATCCGCGGCTCCATGAAGGTCCGGGTGCCCACAGAGCGCCTGGGTACCCGCGAGAGGCTCTATGGTGAGGACCCCTCACCCTGAGGGGGATGGTGGTGACAGGACTCCACCACTGAGCCCCTGTCCCCCGACAGAGTGGATCAGCATCGATAAGGATGAGACAACAGCCGGCAAAGGGAAGGTGTCGCTGGGCGCCAGGGCCACGCAGGACTATGCCAAGTATGGGGGACAGGGTTCGTCAGCGTGGGGGGCACTGGTTCCTGCGGGTCAGGGGGCCTGAGCACGGGTATTGCTCAGAGTGTCCCTGTGGGTTGGTGTGTGGGATGTGACTGGGGACAGTCCTGATGCCAATTCCATGCCACATCGGGCAGGGATGGGGCTCTGAGCCTCCAAACGTGGTACTGGCTGTGTTTTGGTGGCTGAACCCTATCATGGAGGGCAGAGCCCCATCCTGAGGATCTGAGCCCTGACCTGGGCTGCTGTGACCCATCCCATGGGGTCTGAACCTTGTYCTAGATGATGTGAGCCCTGTCCTGGGTGTCTGTCCATGGGGCACCGAACACCTTCTGTTGCCAGGTCTGCGGGGCGGAAGCCCACYGGTGCTGAGCCCTCCACCACCATCCTGGCGAAGCTTCCGGAGGAGCCTGAGAAGAGCAGCACCACAGCAGCGCCGTGGCCCCCTGCTCCACACCGCAGCACCCCCAGGGACGAGGCCACCCCAAGCTGGTGAGGGATTGTAGGCAGGGCGGGGGAGGTGGCATACTCTGGGGATGTCACACTCACCCTTGTGCCCGCAGGTCCAAGGCGGAGGCAGTGCCAGAGCTGTCGGGGGGTCCCCTGAAGAACAGCTTCAACAACCCGGCATACTACGTGCTGGAGGGGGTCCCCCACCAGCTGCTGGTGCCAGGRGACCCCGGCAAGCCCCCCAAGGCCAAGGTGGCAGTGCCGGAGCCCCGCTGGTGCCCCTCAGTGTGCCGCRGTGGCGAAAGTGATGAGGAAGAGGACCTTGGCACCCTCAACCTGCCGCCACCAGATTTCCCCCCTCCACCACTGCCACGGGAGCTGGAGCTCCCCTCAAACACCTTCTTTGGCACCCCCAAGGAGCTGCCRGTGTCCACCGCGTGTGAGGAACCCAAACCCCACCCTGCTGCCTTCAGCGAGACTCCCCTGCCCAAGTTGCACCCCCGGCCACCCCCAGCCACTGGGGCTGGATTTGGGGTGGAGGGGGCTGGTGGGATGSCTGTTACTGGAGGGCTGCCTGCAGTTGGGGGGCTGCCCACTCCTGCGGGGCTGCCTGGTGCCGGGGGKCTGCCGGGGGGGCTGCTGGATGACCGCTCCTGCTCGGTGCTGCAGATGGCCAAGACACTGAGTGAGGTGGACTACGGGGGTGGGAAGGGGAGGGTGGTCCCCCCMCAACCACTGCTGGCCAAGGGGGGGCTGCCTCCCCGCTGCCTGCACCCCGACTATGGCCGCCCCCTTGCCTTCCCTCCTCACTCCATCCAGGAGAGCATCCAGGAGGATCTGGCTGAGGAGGTGGGTGATGCAGAGTGGGTGGGGGTCAGGATGCTGARGCTCCTCAGCACCTCAACCGGGGCTCCCTTTGTGGGGCCCCATGGTGCTGAGGCTTTTGGGGTGCAGGTGCTGGGTCGTGGCGTGGGTGCAGTGCCYGGTGTGGGCGAGTGGCTGCAGGCACTGGGGCTGGAGCGGTACGAGGAGGGGCTGGTGCGCAATGGCTGGGATGACCTGGAGTTCCTCAGGTGAGTAGCCCCCCAAAACGGTGTGGAGGGACCCCCACCTACTCCCACCACCAGCCTGACCAGCTCCGTGGGTCCATGTCCTCCTCAGGGGGTCACAGTGATACCTGGGTTCTGGGGAGGCCCTGGGGTGCTGCCATTGATGGTCCCCACTGTTCCTGGGGTGTTCTCACTGTCCCTGGGGGGTGCCTACTGAGGGTTTTTGCTTCCTCTGGGGGTCCCTGCTGCCCCTGGAGGTCCCTGCTGCCCCCAAAGATTCTATGCTGCCCTGGGGGGGGCCCATTGCTCCCAGGGGTGCCTTCTGCCCCTGGGTGTCCCTCCTGCYCTCAAGGTGCCCTTTGCCTCTGGGGATCCCCACTGCCCCCAAGGGTGACAGAACGCCACAGCAAGGACAGGATGGAGGCTGCTAGGCACACAGCAACCTGAGGGGGGGTTCTAACGTCCTCAGCTGGGGACCCCCCAAGGCTGGGGTACCCCTCAGGGGCAGAGAGCCCCACATTTTTGCCTCMTTCCCAGTGACATCACGGAGGAGGACCTGGAGGAGGCTGGAGTGCTGGACCCTGGCCACAAACGCGTCCTTTTGGAGAGCCTCCAGCTCCGCAAGTAACAGCCACYGCACATCCAGCATCCCGTGCATCCCAAGGCCCAGCATCCCAGATTTTGCGGCTGCACATCCTGCATCCTGTGGCCCAGCATCCCAAATCCTGCAGCCATGCATCCCAGATCTTGCAGTCACGTGTCCTGCGGCCCAGCATCCGGCATCCCACAGATGCACATCCTGGATCCCGTGGCTGTGCGTTCTGCATCCTTCTGCCGCGCATCCCGGACCCCGTGGCCCAGCATCCTGCATCCTGCAGCTGAGCATCCCAGATCCTGTGGCCCTGTGTCTGCAGCCCAATGTCCTGCAGCCATGTATCCTGGGTCCCATGGATGTGCRTTCCAGATCCTGCAGCTGAGGATCGTTCATCCCATAGTCCCATATCCTGCATCCATTCATCCCACCATCACCAGCAGCCAGTGGGGGCCCCAGGACACCCACAGCCCACCCCCCACCCTGGATGTGGGGTAATGGGGTGGGAAGGAGGAGTAGGGGGACACCTGGTCAGATAATTTCACATGAGGGTCCCTATGAGGTGCCCTCACATTTAAGTTATTTTTTATTTATTGGGAGAAGGGATAGGGRAAAGGTTGTCTGGGGGAAATCCTTGGGACCCCTACGGCCCCTCACAGCTAGGAGGAGGAGGAGGGGGCTCTGAGCAAAGTCGTGTCTCAACCCAAGTGCCTTCATGATGCCTAGCCAGGAATGGGATGGGATGGGATGGGATGGGATGGGATGGGATGGGATGGGATGGGATGGGATGGGATGGGATGGGATGGG
>NW_026623530.1:125038-128596 GCF_030028575.1 Malurus melanocephalus
GGGATGGGATGGGATGGGATGGGATGGGATGGGATGGCTCAGCCCCCGTGGACAGCACCAGGCAGAGCTTGGGGTCCCCATCCCCACCTCTGAAGATCCTGTCCCTACCCTGAAGGCCCCATCCCCACTTAAAAGGTTCCTGTCTCCACCTTGGGCATCCCTATCCCCACCCCAGGACACCCATCCCCACAAAGGTCCCTGGCCTCAACATGGATGTCCTATTCCCACCRTGGGAGATCTCTGTCCCCACTCAGGAGGTGCCTGTTATCATCCAAGGAGGGGTTCCATCCCCTTGCTGTAGGTCCCTGTCCTGCCTTCAGAAGATCCTGTCCCCACTCCACCCCCGAGTCATCCCCACCCTGATGATCCCCATCCCTGCCCCGGATGTGCTGTCCCCATCCCTGGGGATTCCTCACCCCGTGCGTCCTTGTCCCCATCTCTGGGGGTCCCATCTCCATCCCGGGTGTCCCTGTCCTCATTCCTGGGGGTCCCATCCCCACTGTGGGGGGGTCTCTGTTCCCACCCTGGGGGTCCTGTCACCATCCCCAGGGGTCCCACCCCCACCCTGAAGGTCAATCCCACCCAGAGGTTTCATCCCCAGGGGTCCTATCCTCCCCATTMTAGGGATTCCATCCCCACCTGAGTGGGTACTGTCCCCACCACGGGGGTCCCATCCCCACTCTGGGAGTGCCTGTCCCCATGCTGGGATTCCCATCCCCAGCCTGGGAATGCTGCCGCAGCAGAGCCAGATCAGTGCCTTCCCCCAGAGCCCACCCCACACCATCAGTGCCTCCAGGGCGTACCCCACTCCCACCCACGGTACTTGCTCAGTCYGTTCCCCCTTGGGGCTTTGTGTTGCTCTTGGGGGCAGTGGGGCTGGCAGCCGGGTCCCCKTGTGGGTGCTCAGCCCCTAACCTTGCCAAGTATCCTTCCAGGGGGAGCCCAGGTGGGGGTGCCCCCACAGGACAGGGGTGCCCCCACAGTACCTTCCCCACTGGGATCCCCTCCCCAGGCTCTCCCTMTCCCCAGGGGGGATGGGGGTGATGTTACCCCCTGACCCCCCATCCCCCAACTCCGGCTGAGATGAAGGATGGGCSAGGCCCCCCCGGCATCCCTCAACGTCCCCCCTCTGTTTGTTACTGGGGTGTTTGGTGTGTACTTCCCCCCACTAAACCCCCATCTTGTCTTGCCCTGTGTTTGGAGGTTTTAGGTAAATGTGTTGTGATTTTTGTCATGTTTCATGTAATGGGTGTGGTGGAGCTCTCAGCATGCRGAGGGGGTGAAGGGTCTAGAAAGGTGTGGGGAGGGGGGCAAGATGGGGAACCAGGGTGAGGGACTGGATCCCAGCATGATCTGTAACCCTCCCCCCAAGCTGCCTGTACCCAGCAAGGTGGGGACCAGCTTCCTTTGCCCCCTTCTTGCCCAACTTAGTTACCTCAGATCACTCCCCAAAAGCCTGGTGTAGTCTTGTCACCATCCCAATGCCCCCAAGACCTTCTTCATCATCACTCCCCGCAATGGGTCCCTAGAGGCCAAGAGGGCTGTGTGGGGCACCCCTTTCCTCATCCCACTTGAGGGGGCTTCCCATGAGATAGCCCCTTCAGCTTCCTGCAGCTGCTTGGGGTCACACCCAAAAAAATCCCTRAAGTCCTGGGGGTCTGTGGCATCACCTGGGGGGTTCTGGTGGKTTTCAGAGGATTTAGGGGTGGGGGCTATGCAGCTCCACCTCCAGCCCTTGATGGGGGTGGGTTGCAGCAAGGGCCGAGGGCCAGCAGCAGCATCAATAAATTAAGTTTTATTTGGATTAGTGGCATTTGCAAACATGGGTAATAAATTACAGAATGGTTAAAAAACAAAACAAAAAAAAAAGTGGGGAACCCACCTCCGGGGGACTGGGAGGGATACAGGGGGAACAGGGATACATGGATGGGCTGCCAGCATGCTCTCCATGCCATGGAGCCCACCAGCACGGCAGCAGCGGTGCAGTGGCTGGCTAGGTGAGGGGCCCACCGGCACCGCAGTGCCCCGGGGACCYTTGGGGAGMTCACAGGGATGTGCCAGGGGWTCCCAGCTGYACCCGTGCCAGCTCCAGTGGGAGCGCCCGTCCTGCTGCTGGCGAGGGCTCATGGCTGCTCCCAGGCATCCCAGTGGCTGCTCTGGGGCGTCCATCCCACAGCAGCCCCCTCGGGGGCCACCTCAGCCCCAGCAGTTCTGGTGCCCTGTCCCCACTGGCAGCGCTCGCAGCAGTGCGAGTGAATGCTGAACCTCCCAGCCCTGCGTTTACTCCCCAAAATCTGCGCGGGGGGAGGGGTGTTTTCTTCTCCCCAGGATCCTACTGGGGGGAAGCCATGTCAGCAGGCAGGATTTGGGGGATATCATGCCCTCCCCACACCACGGGGCATCTCCATGCTGGAMTCCCCAGCACTGCCCACCCCGTGGCCCCCGGATTCCCCCCATAAAGTGCTTCCTTGCCCCCAGCCCAGCGGCACAGCCCATTGAAGGGGGGTCTCCTGGGGTAATGCTGGGGCACCCGCAGTGCTGTGGGGAGCCCCACATCTGCCCCTAACCCTGGAGTGCGCCGGGAGCCCCCAAAACCGAAGGCTCTGCTGGGGGCACACTGGCTGAGCATGGGTGTGGTCCCCCTGCCGCGCACCCCCACGGTCCCACAGCACCCACGGTGACAGTGGGAGCTGTCCCCGGCTCCGAGTCCGCCCCGTCAGCGCAGGGTCCGGGAGGTGGCGGGGAGCCGTCCCTGCTCCGTCTCCCCGTTTGCTGAAGCATCGTGGCTGGGTCCATGGTGGGGGCAATGGGTGGAGGGTGCAGGGTGGGGGCCGAGAGGGTTTGGAGGGCAGCCGGATCCGGTGATTCAGCGATCAGAAGAGGTTTGTCTTGATGCCGTTTGGTTTCCGATGGAAAGAGGAGAGGACGCCGGAGAAGGGTCCCGGCACAGCCTCGGTGGGCTGCCAGGCCTTCAGTAGCTCGGCCGTGTTGGGGGCACCGCTGCCGCCCCCCACTCCTGCCCAGAGGGGTGCCTTGAGGGGCTGGGGGGCATGGCCGGGTCCCAGGGGTGCCCCCGCGCCAGGGCTGGGGCTCAGGCTGCCGCCGGGGCTGCCGATGGCAGCAGCAGGCAGGGACGCCGTGCTGTCTGGAGTCGGGCTGCAGTTGGATTCCTTGGATTCGTCGTCTTCTGACGAGGAGCGCGGCTCCGACTTCTTCCCGGTGGTGCCGGTGCCACTGGCACCCTTGGCATTGGCCGCACGCTCCTGCTTGCGGAATTTGGCTCGACGGTTCTGGAACCACACCTGGAGGGGATGGAGGGGATGGTAGCACCCCATGCCACCGTCCCTGAGGGTTCGGGGAGCCCGTGGGTGCAGGCAGCCCTTCCAGGCTCCCGGGTGCCTCACRGCTCTCCATTCCCTCGGGGGAAGTGTTTTTCACATCACCAGAGGGATCCAGGCATCCACAATAATGTGGGTTGGTGAGGGCACTGGCGCGAGCTCCAGCGATGGCAGGGGAGGGAAATGGGGAGGGAGCATCGCCACTGCACCCACACTTGCA
>NW_026623530.1:128983-132128 GCF_030028575.1 Malurus melanocephalus
CTGCACCCACAAAAGGCCATTCTCTCTCCTCCATGGACTCTCACCAACCTCAAGGTGTTTGGGACTGGACTAAATCATTGGTGRCAGTGGCAGTGCTGGGGCATGAACCAATGCCCGCACTCCACTGGGAGCCTGTCTGAGCCCCGGGAGCGTCCCCAGAGCTCCCAGCAGAGCAAGGGTGTGTCGGCAGCGCGTCCCCTGAACGCGGTGSTGCCAAGCCCGAATTCTTTCCTGTTCTCCCTCCCAATGCAGGGAGCGGAAATCCCAGAACGGCAGCGTCCCACGCTCAGTGTCCCTGCTCTGGCGGGATTAGAGCGCCCCTCCTCCATCCCCAACTGTCCCGGCCCCCTCCGCCCTCCCCGGAGCTGACCTGCACCCGGGCCTCGGTGAGGTCGATCTTGAGGGCCAGCTCCTCGCGGGTGTAGATGTCGGGGTAATGGGTCTCGGCAAAGACCCTCTCCAGCTCCTTCAGCTGGGAGCTGGTGAATGTTGTCCGGATCCGCCGCTGCTTCCKCTTCTCGTTGATCCCCGACGGGTCCGAGAAGAATTTGTAGGGAACTGGGAGGGAAACGGGGGGGGCGGTGGTCAGTGCGGCCGGTAAAGAGGGAGGGTGGACGTTGGGGGACACTGGGCAGGGGCCATCAGGAAGGGATAGATCCGGAAGGAAKGGACCGGGAAGGGATGCACCAGGCATGAGATTCTAGGCAGGGATGGACTGGGCAGGGATGAATCGGGCAGGGGTGAACCGGGAAGGGACGGACCGGGCGGGGACACTGGCCAGGGATAGATGAACCGGGGAGGATGAACTCGGCAGCGGTGAACTGGGAAGGAATGCACAGGGCAAGGATGGACTGAGCAGGGATGAATCGGGCAGGGATGAATGGGAAGGGATGGACCGGGCAGGAGACACTGGCCAGGGATAAATAAACTGGGAGGGATGCACCGGGAAGCGAAGGACGAGGTAGAGAAGGACGGGGTAGGGAAGGATTGGACAAGGATCGACCAGGAAAAAATAGACCGGGAATACAAACAAATAKAAAATAGACAAACGGGCAAGGGATGCACCGGGCAGAGGATGAACCGGGCAGAGGAATCAACCAAGGMTAGATGTACCGGGGAGGATGAATCGGGCTGGGATGAACTGAGAAGGGATGGACCGGGCACGATAAATCGGTTTGGAACGGGCACGATGGACCGGGCAGGATGAACCGGGCAGGATGAACCAGGCAGGACTCGGCGGGCAGGGAAGGAGACGCGAGGGCAGAGCTGGATCTCTGCCCCCGCTGCGCCCCCGGCTCCGTTCATTCGTTGCCGGCGGGACGCGGGACCTCAGGGCAGGAGCGGGGCTGGGGGGCGATGCGCTGCCAGGGCGGATGGGGCAGCCGGTACCGATCGGCAGCTCCTTCGTTGTCGGCGCAASCAAAGGCAGCGTCTCCGCGGCGGCAACGAATGCGGAGCGGGGAGTGGGGTCCCAGCGGCGGGGACCTTCCCCGGTCCCKTTCTGGGGCCGCCACCGCTCCAGGGATCCCCGGGGATCCGCGGCCGTGCTTGTGGGGGTTCATCCCCACCGGCGGAGGCGAGCGGGGAGAGCGGTACGGGGGACGGTGGGTACCGAGCCAGGCAGGGTCAGCCTGGGTTGCGGGCACCGGCAGCACCGGGAACCGGCGGCACCTAGCACCAGCAGTGCCGGGAATCGGTAGCACCGTGAATCGATGTCACGGAGAACTGACGGGACCGAGGACCGACAGCAACGGTTACCGACGGCATCGAGCCGGACAGTGCCAAACACCGGCGGCAACGGGACCGGGCAGCACCGGGCATTAGTGGCTGCGTGCACTGACGGTACCGGGAGCCGACTGTACCGAGAGCCGACAGTGCCGGTAACGGTGCRGGAACGGGCACTGGCAGCACCGGGAACAGACGGTTCCGGGAACCGGCGGCATCGAACACTAACGGTGTTGGGCACTTGGGGCCACCGGGAACCGACGGTWTCGGTCGCCAGCGGTACCGGGAACCGATGGCTACGAATCCTGACAGTGCCGGGCATCAGCGGCATCGGGAACTGGCAATAACGGGCACTGTCGGCACCGGGAACCGATGGTATCGGGCACCGACAGCACCGAGCAGTTGACGGTACTGGGCAACGACGGCCCCGGGAGTTGATGGTATCGGGCACCGGCGCTACCGAGAACCGACAGTAACAGGCACCGTCGGCATCGAGTCCTGACAGTACAGGGCAGCGGCGTTCCGGGAACTGACATTATCGGGCACCGACAGCACCGAGCACTGACGGTGCAGGACACCGACGGCTCCGGCAACCGATGGCACCGAGCCCTGACATCACCGGCAGCCGCCGGTCCCGAGCCCCGGCGGCCCCGGTCCCTGCCAGTTCCGATCCCTGCCAGCCCCGACGGCGCGGCCGCTCCCTCACGCCCGTCCAGGGGCCGCTCGGGGGGTGTCCATGGTGGCTCCGGCGGTCGGGGGTCCCTGTCCCTTACCTGCCGAGTAGGGCGAGGGCTGGTGGTCGCGGAGGGCGCCCAGGGCGCAGCTGGCGGAGGCGAGGGGAGCGCAGGCGGGCGCGGGCCCGAAGCCCCCCCGCATGGGACTGTACTGGAAGGAGCCCGCCTGGCTGCAGGGGCTGAACTCGTAGCTCGCCTCCATGGCGGCCACGCAGGACTCGTAGGAGTTGAGGTAGGAGTAGTCCATGGCGAGCCCGGTGCGGCCTCGTCTGCCGCCCGCCCGTCCCCGCCGCCTCCTGCCCGCCGGGCCCCCGCCCGCCCCCGCCGCCGCCGCCCCGGCCCGTTAATATACCGGCGGGGGGAGCGCGGACAAAGGCTGCGCTCGCCGGGGGCTTTTGCATGACAATATCTCCCGGGGACGGCGGGAGCGGGCGGAGCCGACACCCCCCCTCCCCGCAGCCCCCCGCCCCCCTTAACCCTTCGTGGGCGCACGCACCCCTCGTCTCGGCCCGGCTCCGGCAGCCGCCAGAAGCGGGGGCGGGGGAACGGCCCCTGGGCACCCTCCGGGGCAGCACACGGCGGAGCCCCTCGGGGACCAGCGCTCGAACCTTCCCCAGTGTCCCCATCCTTCTGTATCATCCCTGTCCCCAACGCCATCACCATCCCATCCCATCCCATCCCATCCC
>NW_026623530.1:132421-149869 GCF_030028575.1 Malurus melanocephalus
TGCCATGCCATGCCATGCCATCCCTCTGGGGCTGAGCATCCCAGGGGCAGGAGGGCAGCAAAGCCACCACGCCCCATCGCTGGGTGCCCTCCACCATCCCTGGGTGCATTGGGGAAGCACGAGGCTTTGGAGGGTGCTCAGTCCCACCCCTCTCTCCTGGGGGGACTCCGGCCTTTGAAATCCCCCTCCCCRATTTTCAGGCCGGATGGATTTCAAAGCACCCCATCCCCCCACCCCCCTGCAGGGACCAAGGCAAAGGCTTTCGCCCCCTTTCAGCGGCACCAGAGGGGATGTGGGGAGGGGGGATGGGGGGATTTGGGGAGGATTTGGCGGGATTTGGGACATTTTCAAGACAAACACTTTCACTAAAGAGGATTTAACAATCTAATTGTGTCCAATGGAGGACTTTGGGCCTCCCAGGGGGCCGGGAGGGCGGGGGTGGGTGGGAAGAACGGACTCTGCCTGGGTCCTGTGGGATCGGTTCGAACCTGTCCTGCCCCACATCCTGCCCTGTATCCAGCTCCGCATCCTGTCCCACCTCCTCCCCTGCGTTCTGTCCCATCACCTCTGTCCTTCCCCATCTCCTTCCCTGCATCCTGCCCTGTGTCTTGCCCTGTGTTTTGTCCCATATCCGATCTTGTGTCCCGTGCCGCATCTTGCCCCATCTCCTGCCCTGTATCTTGGCCCATGCCCTGCCATCTGTCCTGCCCCAAGCCCTGCCCCATCCCCATCCTGCATTCTGCCCCACGTCTTAAGCCACAAAGGGTCCTGCTCCCTCCTGGATTTCGTTCCCTTGGAGCAGCCCCCACTGCCCCCGGCCGGATCATCATCCGCTCCCCCGCCCGAGCCCCCGGGCCCCCGGTGGGTGCTGCTGGAGCCCCCCCGCGCCCACCCCAGCTGCGCGGCCGAGCGGGCAGGTTGCTAAACAAGTTAATTCGATCAGGGCGTGGGGCTGGCGCGGAGCGAGGCCCCACTGTCGGGCTGCTGGAGCTGTGAAAAGTTAATTCAATTAAATTTTCCCTCTAAACTAATTAGGCAGCAATCTGCCACGCAAGGAGCTGCTGGTGCTACCCAGAGCCGGGGAGAGCGGGGAGGGCGAGGAGGAGGAGGAGGAGGAGGGAGATGTAGGGGGAAAGCAGAGGGAGGGGAGCATGGAGGGGAGCGGGATGGGGCACAGCTGGGGGGTAGGGAGCTGTCCTGCATCCCGCGGCTGCCGTGGGATGTGGATGTGGGGGATCCCTGCGGTTGAAGGGAAGTGGGTGCTGGCAGTGGGGTGCTCAGATGTCCCCAAAGCTGCCGAATGGGGAGGGGGGTGGAGGCTAACACCCCCTGCCCCCAAAACGGGGAGGGCTGGGCACACTGGRGAGATGGGGACCGGGATCGTCCCTCCATCCCATTGTGTGCTGGGGGCTGCCTGTGGGCTGGGGGCTCTGTCCATGTGCCTGGGTGGGTTGGGGTCCTTCCAGAGCTGGTGGGGGGAGGGCTGATGGGATCCTCTCCAATGGGACTCCTCTGATAGCGCTGCTCCAAAGGGACCGTTCYGATGGGACCCTTGTCTGATGGGAGACTCCTTCCAATGGGACTCTTGAATGGGATCCCCTCAGATGGGAGGGCCCCCCCTCATGGAACCTCTCCAATGGATCCCATGGGTCCCCTGATGGGACTCCTCTGCAGGATCCCCTCTGCTCACACCCCGGATTCCCCCAGCTCTAGCCCCAGCTTGGTTGGACTGAGAGCACCTACCTGACCATCCCCATATCTCCCACTTTGGAGCCTTCGTTGCCTCATGAAGTGCCCCAAGTTATGTGCCAGAGGATCCTGGCGGGTCCCCCAGCCCCAAAGTTGCTCCCAGTGCTGCTGGAGGCCTCTCTCCACTGTCACATTGTCCTTGAGAACAAAGCTGGGATGCTCCAAGGTGTCTGGAACCCCCATGCTGGTGGCACCCTCTGCCCTGACGGGATCAGGAACCAGCATGGGGTTAGGCTGCTGGGAATTGAATGTGTCTGGCACAGCCCAGTGGTTCTTCCTCCAGATCCCAWGATCCCAGGCACTCTTCCTGGCAGTGCGAGCCCATTGACCTGTGTTGGCACCAAGAAAACCACCTCAAAGGGTAAAGGAGGACCMTGTGGCCCTGGCTCCTGCCTGGCCAACTTCAGTCCATCTATTCCATATCCAAACCCTGGGGAGTGCACTGGATAGGTCTGTCCCATGGGGCTGGCACGGCATAGAACAGGATGATGTGACTTGGCACAGCACAGTGTGACCAGGCACAGCATGACATGGCACAGTGTGATGGCACAGCATCGTGTGACAGCATGGCATGGCCGGGCACACCTGTGCTCCCATGGACAYTTGAGCACACACCCCAGGGCACACCCCAGCAAACAGCTGTGCTCAAAGGAGCCCACCCATGCACAACGCATTGCACACCTCTGTGCACTCCTGTGTGCATCCATGGAAGGGAATCTGACCTTGGGAGGCTCCAGCAGAGCCTGGTGACACTCCCAAACACTCCAGGGTTGGGATCCTGCTCCAGCCCCTGTCATTAAGCCAGGAAAAAGCAACTGGGATAGGAAGGGGTTCAAGGGTGTTTCCCACACCAAACCTTGTATCCCTGAAGACAAGAGCCMCCACCAGAACTAAACCCCGATGAGGACATTGGGGTAGGGATAACAGTGGGATGGGGATCCTCTCTGCATCCCAAAGGACAGTGACTTGRGGCTCATTAATCCCGGGGATGTTCAATTTCCGTATGTATTTCATGTTTTACTCTTCAAAACCCATGGCTGGGGGGGGCAGTAGTGATCATGTCTCCTGTTCCATCATGAACAACTCTCTGAATGAGCCACCATGGTGGGGGCACAGCCTCTGTGTCCCCATTGGGGAAAACTGGGCAGCTCAGTTCCACCTGAGATTAAATATTTCCTGGACGAGGATAATGAGAAAAAAATTCAGAGAGGGGTTTGAACCAGGATGTCGCCTGGCTGGGCTGGGGAGATGTGACAGTGGGTCCCAGCTCCCAGCAGTGTTCCCTGCTCTTGGTGACATTCCTGGCTCCTGGTGATGAGCAGGAGACCYAGGAGTGCCCTGGGATGAGGATGGCAGTCCTTCTGGAGACACAAAGGGTTGGGTGCACGTAGCATGTTTATTGCCACAAAGAAACAGGAATGATACAGAGCAAGTGATTGGTGGCTTTTACACTCACACTCAGTTCCTGTCTCACAGCTTGCTACCCCAGCTATCCCAGCAAGCCCCCTCCCATGGGAATGACAAATCCACCCGGCTCCTGCATGGTCCATAATCCACTTCCCCCTTCCTTAAAAACACCAACACCCTGTGAGACCCCAGGACCCTCCACTGACCCATCCCTGAATGGCACCAGGGCACCTCGTCACCCACAGTTGCACCCCCAGAGCCCTTCATGCCCAGCCCGGGGCAGCTCCTGCCCATGTCTGTGCCTGTGTCCATGTCCAGTGGAGGCAGAACTGCAGCTCTGCCCTCTCTGACACCGCTCACTCCAACTCGTGGGGTATTTAATTGCCATCATGAGCACCCAGTGCTGCCTACAAGAAGTAAGTGATGTTTTCGGGGTTCAGTGGTGCCTGGATCTCTAGTTTTCGGGCCTTGCTGTCTTTCTCTACAATCTCCAGCCGCAGGGTTGGCACCTTGGATTTTCCTGAGCTGGTGGAAGACTCCTCTGTGGTTTTCAGCAGCTGCTTGTCTGAGTCCTCCACGGTGATCCTGAGGGTGCAGCCCCGTGGCAGCAAGTCCTGCTCGTAGGCAGCTGCCAGCTGGTTCACCACACGYCGCTCCACCTGAGGGACAGACCAGATCCTGACAGGAAAATCCTGTGGAAAGCCTCCCATGGAGATGGCCAGCTCATTCCCACCCTCAGGTAGTGCAGAATCATGCAACTGTTTCCTCATCCCCCTTATTCCCTGTCTCTGGAGTGTGCCTGTGCCACTTCTTTCCTCAGACCTTGGACATGTCCCCAGAGATGAGGAGGGTCAGATCCACACAGTCACAGAATCATGGAGGGGTTTGTGTTGGAAAGGACTTGTAAAGTTCATAACCCCTCCTGCCATGGGCAGGGACACCTACCTCTACACCAGGTTGCTCCAGGCCATCCAACCTGGCCTCGAACACTTCCAGTGATGGAGCTGCCACAGCTTCTCTGGGTAACCTGTGCCAGGGTCTCACCACCCTCACAGCCAAGAATTTCTGCCCAATATGCCATCTAACCCTGCCTTCTGGCAGTTTGAAGCCATTCCCCTGTAATCTATTACTCCAGGCCCTTGTCCAGAGTCCCTTTCCAGCTGTCTTGGAGCTCCTTTAGGCACTGGCAGGGGCTCTGAGGTCTGCACAGAACCTTCCCTTGTCCAGTTTGAACACCCTCAGCTCTCCCCTCCAGAGCAGAGKGGCTGCAGCCCTCGGAGCATCTCTATGACATCCTCTGGATTTGCTCCAGTGACTCCATCTCTCTTTGGATGCCTTTTCAGTCCTAGCTCTCCCTGGGGCTGGAGGTGACAACACAAAACTTCACCCCAACTTCCCTCCTGCCTTCACCTCGTGTTTGATGGAGCGGGCACCATAGTGAAGGTTGTAGCCATCGGCCAGCACGTCCATGACCTCTCTGTCCCACAGCAGTGTGATGTTGTGCCTTGCCTTGGCCTGCCAGGGGGAAGGGGAGGAAGAGGAGGAAAAGTTACTTCTCCTTGAGCAGTGAGGACGCTGCAGTGGGGTATTRAGAAGGGCTGAGCTCCACCAGGTCAGTTCCACCACAACAAAGGGACCCTGAAATCCTATTTAGCCTCTAGAGAGCTCAGATGTGCAAAGACCAATTAGACAATGACATCTCTGAAGGCAGCCTGGAGCTCATCCCTGCTCCAGTCCAACAGGAACCATCTCTGCTGCTCCCAGAGGTTCCAACCCTCCCCACCACCCCATGTTCAACAGCTTGTGTGATGATGGAAAGATACACATCATTGTGTCCACCCCAGGACAGATGCTCCGGCAGGGATTTTTTCCAGAGTTATGCTGAGAAGTCCCCTCTAAAGCCACTGATGCTTTTTTACCTTTTTGGCCCAAAAACTGAGCTCCTTGTTGACCAGCTGGATGAGCTCTGAGTGGCAAAAAGGGAGAAAATAGACAATTTCATTGATCCTCCCCAGGAATTCATCCCGTCTGAAGTGAGCCTGTAGAGAAAAGGGAGGAGGTCAACAGGGAGAGGGGYTCCTGATGGGAACAGCAGGGAGAGTGGCACTGCAGAAGGAGCTCCCCAGGGACCATCCCACCTCCCACAGCTCCCAGCAGCCATGGAGCTGAACAGCACCCAGTGTTTTCTCCCTTCTTTCTCTGCAGAGAAATGCAGAGAAGTCTGGGACCAAAGCTCATAATCCAAACACATGAAACATGAGCCATGAAAACACCGTCCATACCTTCAGGATGGGGCGAATAACCTTTTCTTTGAACTGCTTGGAAATGGTAATCTTATCGGCCATCTGGACGTCCTCTGGAAGAGAGGTGGAYGGGAGGTGTCAGTAGTGACAGTGRGACAGTGGCTTCACCTCTGTCTGAGCTGGAGCTGAGGGTGAGGAAGGGTCTGGGGGACCTCCAGATATGCCAGCAGTTTACTTTGGCTAATGGGGTAACCCTGCACTTGGCATTCTGGGAAGCAGTTCTGGGTATCCTGTGGTGATCCAGGGGAACATCCTGTGCTGATGTGGCTTCTTTAAATGGCCAGAGAGCACTGGCTCTGCTCTGCTCCCTGCTCTGTGCCCACAGGAGCTGCTCCCAGAAGTTTTGGGCAGCTGAAGTGCCCAGTTTGGCTCCACAACTGCTGATGASCTGACCCACAGAGCACACTGGCCCTCTGGGACTGCTCTGCAAGCACTGGAAGAGTTCACGGTGTCTCCAGCAAACACCAAACTCGTGTTCAGTGTGCCTGCAGCACAGCTTCAGCTGCAGTCTACTTCCCTCTGCTGACTGCAGATGGAGCCAGGGTCTGGCTGCTCTCAGATCCTGGCTCCCAGCTGCTCTGGAGGCTTGGATGCAGTGTCACCCGTTCTCCTCCCAATACCACCTTCCTCTTTGTCTTCATCACCCCCCAGTTCTTCCTACAGCTTCACCCAAACTGCACCCATTCACCTCCATGTGCTGTTCAAGGCCAGGGTGCCCACAGGGAGATAGATTGCTGTGCTCTGGACTGGATCCTGGCAGGCAGAGCAGGACAGGGGACACAGACCCATGCTGGGTGCTGGGAGCCTGTCCCAGGCTTGATAAAGATTGCAGCCTTGATAAAGATTGCTGCCCCTTACCAGCAGGGGACACAAGACCCATGCTGGGAGTTGGCAGCCTGTCCCAGCTTTGCAGCCTTGATAAAGATTGCTGCCCCTCCCCAGCAGCAGCAGAAGGGGTTCTCAGGCTCAACTGGATGGTGGTTTAGGTTGGAAAAGCCCTCTGAGACCATCTAATCCAAGAGTTCCCCCAGCACTGCCAAGCACATCACTAACTAAACYGTGTCCCCAAGTGCCACATCCACRTATCTGTTAAATCTYTSCAGGGATGGGAAACTCCACCACTGCCCAGGACAGCCTGTGCCAGGGCTGGGAAACCCTTTTGGGGAACAAATTTTCCCAATAYCYAACYTAARCMTCTCCTGGCATAAACTGAGACTATTCGCTCTTGTCCTGTCACTTGTTACCTGGGAGAAGAGACTGACACCCACCTGGCTACATCCTCTGTTCAGGGAGTTGTAGGGRGTGAGGAGGTTTCCCCTAATGCCCAAAGTGGTGCAGTGTGCTCTGAAATCACATAATCCAGTTCCAACCCTACTCTCAGGGGAAGGATTCCAGTAGGTCTGCCCCAGTGCTTTGGCAGAGGAGAATTGGAAATGCAGAGGAGCCAGCATTCCCACTTCCCACATGTAGTATCTGCTGCTGCCACTGGTAGATGCAGAATCCATTGGGGAAGCAGCTCCTTCCTTTTATCTTCCCATTTATCTGCCTGCCAGGCACTTTAGTGACCTCCTGCCATGCCATCTACACACTGAGAGCTCAGGAAATGGGCAGGAGCTCCTCAAAACCCAGTTGAGGACAGCTGCTGTGTTCAAATGCCTTTTCCAGCTCCTCTCATGCTGCAGCTATACTGGCCCAGAAATTAAAATTCAATGCTCTCCTCATTGAGCAACGAAACGTTTGGCATTTTCAAATGTTATTCTGGAAAGTTCAGTTGACAATGTGCTTTGTCCTTTACCCAGCCTGATTGAAGTTAAAGATTCTGAATTAACTCAGCGTCGACAGCCACTTCTCCAAAGGAAAAGGAAGAGATAGAAAAGAACCTCGAAAATAGATTTGATGCCAAAATCCAACGTTTTTTCCTGCTCCTGTGGAGYTGATGCAGGAATATGGTGTATCTGAGATGGTAGAGGCTGCTGGATAACTTGAGAAAAATGTGGTGTCCAGACAATTAAGATCATAAAAGGATCTTAAAAACACCAAAGCAAGTTTTTTAAGACTGATGAGAAAAGAAGGGATGCAGTCACTGTCCACAGCTGCCTGATTATCCACAGGCACAGCAACACCTGATGGAAACAGGCTTTGCCTGTGCGCTGTGTGACAAACACTGCCTAAAAGGGACAGTCCCTGGTGCTAGCATCACCATTCATCCATCCATCCTTGGAGTTACCAGCAAAGGCACTGGAGGTTGCATATCAAGTTGTTGATTTCCAGTTTCAGAGACTGCCCTTGCTATCCTCATTCCCTTTTTGTTACCTAATTCACATTTTGGGAAATTTTTCTCCAGGAGCCTCATATATGAGGCCAGGCCTCCCATTCCACAGGGAAGTAAAATTCATTAGGTTTAGTCCTTTTGGGAAGGACTGAGAGGAAATAAAACTTTTTCTCTTTAATATGAGCACCTGAACCAGCCACAGTCTTTTGCAGRAAGCATTTGGAAGGGTGAGYTGATAAAGAGAAYCATGGAATCACAGAAGGGTTTGGGTTGAGATGGACCTTAAAGACCATCTAGTTTCAATCCACCTCCTCCGAAATCCTCATTATTTGAGATTGCATCCTTTACAAGGACATTGCATCTTTAAGGCTCTGTCCAACCTCTMAGCCTGTCTCACCCTGTACTCATTTCCCTGGAAGTGTTCCAGGCCAAGTTGGATGGGGCTTGGAATGGAATGGTCTTTAAAGTCMCTTCCAACTCAAACCCTTCTGGGAATTCATGACATATGGCAGAGGAGCACACCCAAGTCATTTGGACAAGTTAGGACCAGTGGAGAGGGGACCAAAGGGTTTGGTTGTGCCCCCTGCAGAGGGATGGCTGAGCTGGTGTCAAACAAAATTGAGTTAGGAGSAGGGAGGTTGTTCAGGGATTTGGAGATTGAAATTCCAGTACCTAAGTTTTCTGCAATCCTTTTCTTGCTCATCTCCATGGCCTCTTGCCGGAGCTGCAGTGCATGTTGTGCAATCTCCTCGCTGGCCACATTGGAGGTCATGATGAAGATGGCATCCTTGCAGTCAATGGTCTTCCCCTTCCCATCTGTCAGCCTGCCCTGCAATGACACCAAGATGACAYCAGCTGTGTCAGCAGGTGCTGGAGGACATGGCCAAAACACCAGGAAAAAGAACATGGGCTTCATTTTTCCCCAGAGTAGATTTAATTTTGAAGGGATGCCCAAGGATTGAGGTGGAAGGAWGCAAGGATGAGATTGGAGAAATCCTTGTCTCCCAGGAATGGCAGGAACTTGTCCTGCACATGGTGCCAGCCTGCCCCCATCCAGGACAGAATTGATGGAAGTGCTGCGAGATGCCTTGCCAGGAGGAGGGTTAGGCCTGTCCATGTCCTTGTTCAGCCTGGAGAAAAGGAGGCTCAGGGGAGACCTTCTCACCCTCTACAGCTCCCTGACAGGAGGTTGGATATGGGATGGGGATGTTGGTCTCCTCCCAGGTAACAAGGGACAGGACAARAATAAATGGCCTTAAGTTGCACCAGGGAAGGTATAGGTTGGATATTAGGAAACATWTCTTCCCTGGAAGTGCTGTCCAGCCTGGCACAGTCTACCCAGGGCAGTGTTGGGAGTCCTAATCACTGGAGGGATTTAAAAGCCGYGTGGATGTGTCATTTAGGTTTAGTGGTGGGCTTGGCAGTGATGGGGGAAGGGTTAGACTTGATGGTCTCAGAGGGCTTTTACAACCTCAGTGATTCCATGAGCGTGTAGCTGTCCTATGTAACTCCCCAGCCTTTGACCCTCTGCCTACCTCCCTGTGGTGGTTTTAGGTCTGACACAAGTCCGAGGCTCAGCTCAGCACTCATGCTAATGCTAACCCTAAGACTGACCCTAATCCTGCCTGTGGCTGTGGTTTGGGCTTGGCAGAGCCCACAAATAACCATGTTATGTCTGTAATGGAGTGACCTGAGCAGCAGAGCTCCTCATCCCTGAGGGATTGCCTGGAAAACCAGGGCTGCCCAGCACCACCACTGTTGCAGTGGAATCAACCCTCAGACCCCAAACCAATCCAGGAACCTTTCCAAAGTACCAGTGCTCTTGATTAATAATATAAAAAAGAGAGGGAAATAAGGAAAAAAGCAGCATCTCCCCAGGCTGTTTCTTTCCTCAATCCATCTCCAACAGCAGAGATCCAGCATAATGACACAAATCCTTGTTGGGTGCTTGAGATTAACATTTGGGTTATTGCCCTGTCAAGTGCCTGGTGCAGGAATTGATTTCACATTGAACTGCTGCTGTGATGATCTATGCAAGAAAAATGGTGTTATTAATCCTTAAAAGAAAAACAAAACCCTCCAAAACCTTCCAGCATGTTGCCCTGGAGTTTGGTGGCCTCTGAGGACAGACTGGGACCTTCAAAATCAACCAGAAAGCTGGAGAGGGACTTTGGACAAGAGCTGTGTGTGACAGCACAAGGGGGAATGGCTTCCTACTGCCAGAGGGCAGGGTTAGATGGGATGTTGGGAAGGAATTTTTCCCTGTGAGGGTGGTGAGGCCCTGGCACAGGTTGCCCAGAGAAACTGTGGCTGCCCCATCCCTGGAAGGCAAGGTTAGATGGGGCTTGGAGTAGCCTGGTGTAGAGGAAGGTGTCCCTGCCCATGGCAGGAGGGGTGGACTAGCTTTTAAGGTCCCTCCCAACATAAATCATCCAACTCCTCCATCTATCATCCCTCTCACCCCTCACTGTCATCTTCTGCATGTCCCTTGTGCCAACTCTAACCAGAAATGTGGATTTACCTCATCAAACAGCTGCAGCATGATGGTGAGCACATCAGGGTGTGCTTTGTCCACCTCATCGAAGAGCACCACAGCATTTGGGCACTGCCTCAGCTTTTTGGTGAGCTGTCCACCCTCTTCATGGCCCACATAGCCGGGCGGCGAGCCGATGAATTTTGCCACCTGGGAGGACAGAACAGGAAAGTTGAAGGCTGATCCATGACACTGTGAATGAAGCCCTTCTGACAGCTCGTCAGGCAGCCATTGCTCCTAGGTGCTGACAAAACAAGTTCTATGCTCTTTGTGACACCTATTGCACCCCAGGTATCCCAAAATCAGCTTAATAATCAACAATTAAGCAAAATAAGGATTGAGCAATTACCCTGCCCAGAGCTTGAGCCAGCAGAATCCAAGGAACAGGTATGGGCAGGTGGGAAGGCATCAGCCCTGCTTTGCTATGCAGGTTCTGAGCAACCAGTCCCAGAAGCCCAAGACCTGTTTTCATCCCTTTTAGCTTTTTTAAGAGCAAGAATTCAAAGGATTATTAGTGGCAGATGGTTCTGGTGCAGAATCAAAGCCACAAGTAGGCTTTGTGGGAAGAAGWCACAAGTAAAATACTTTTCCTATGTCATCACCTCGTGACACGGTGTTTTTTTAAAATGAAGTTTAGAAATTTAGAAGGTCATATAGAGTAACACGTCTGACAACAGGAATGTTTTAGCAAAATGACAATTTTTGACACATTGCTTGGTGCTATCTTACAGCTACCCATGTCTCAGTGTCATCTGAAGTCACAGTCCGTTATCACAGAATCATGGAATGGTTTGGGTTGGAAGGGACCATGTAGTTCCAGCCTCATTGCCATACATAGGGACACCTTCCACTGCACCAGGTTGCTCCAAGCCCCATCCAGTCTGGCCTTAAACACTTCCAAGGATGGGGCAGCCATAGCTTCTCTGGGCAACCTGTCCYAGTGTTTTACYACTCTCATTGCTAGGACCTTGCTGCTTTTTGGGGAGACACAGCCCTCCAGAGGGATTTAGCACCCCCTCAGCTTCAGGGGTGGCCATGGTGGGATGTCCCACTCCTCCTGTGGCATGCAAACTGGGCAGGAGTTGTGATGGGAGGGGTCCCCTCTGCCCTGTCTTCTGCTGGATTCTCCCCCTTTCCTCCATGGAAGGTAAACTGAGGCAATGATCCCACACTGAACTTAGCAATGTTTTGGGGATAGGGGGCTTGGGGCAAGCTGTGCTCACCTAGGCATAGGTAAGTAATGAACARTGTGGCTGCAGGTTTTCATGAACAAGGCAATCTTCTGGATTCCACCATCTCTTCTCAGCTGCTCTCTCCCCAGGGGCTCACTCCACCCCAAGGGAACCCACAGCACTGGACACATATTGTTAAAGCTTTCCTTGCTCCTTGGTCTCTGTTCCTAATTTGCCTCAGTGTCTTGRTTCCAGTCAGGACAGGGTTAATTTTTGCAGTAGCCAAGAGGGGCAAGACTTGGACTTGGAGGATATCCTATCCTGTCTCATGTCATTTTGGGGAGCAGAGGGGCGAGTTGTTTCTGAGCTGGAGGGCAAGGCTGGGGAGGTGGCTGTGGCTGGGCAGGTTCACTGAGCATTTTGCATGTGAATCGCTCTCTCTCTCTCTCTCTTTCTCTTTCTCTCTCTTACATACTTTCGTTATATTATTGCTTGTTTGTTTTCTTATCTCATTTCTGTTTCCAGTAAATTGTTCTTTTCTCAATCAATGGTCTTTACCTTCTGAGCCTCCAGTTCTCCTCTCCAGCCCACTGCTGTGGGGAGGGGCAAGGGGAGGTGGGCATTGAGTGAGTGGCTTGTGGTTTAGAGTCTCAGTGGGAGCACTAAACTGGGAAGTACCATGTACCACGACACTAAATTAAAGTTGCCTTCTGACAATTTACTTGCAATTTAATGCACAACTTGGAGCAACTCCTGTTGTTCTGCTGTGTTCCCACCTTGTCACTCCAAAATGCCCATTTTTTCTGGATTCAATTTGGAGCTGCTCTTCTCAGAGCCCATTTACTGACCTCATGCCTCTCCTGGAACTCYGACATGTCCAGTCTGATGAAACCCTGCAAGAGAAGTAAGATGAGATTTGATCAATCTGCTCGCTGCCAGAGCTGGAGCAACACTTGACAGGGCTGGGATTTTCTGAATAAAATGGATATTTTTGCAGTTCAGCATTTTAGAAGAATCACAAGAAGAATGCAACATCCCTCCACAAAAATCCAACAAAATCACAATTTTGCCCAAAACTCAAAAGCTGAGGTGAACTGGGCTTGTGGGTGATCACCTGAAATAGATAATAGTGTTAGAGAATTTATAGCTTCCACCCAAATCTCCATTTTGCATTTGAAAAGCTGATGATTCACTGCAGGTACTGAATATCCTGATCATGGAGCTGTAATCCACATCCTAGAAGGGAAAGGAAAAGAAGGGGAGGGGACAGGAGGGAAGAGAAATATTTCAGTCGGAAAGAACCTACAGTGGTCATCTCATCCAGCTGACCAAGAAGACAAGCCTGAACTTCCCAGCATCATCTTGAACATGGTCAGACAGACATAAGCACTGTCCATGGTGGAGGAGACGTATGTCTGGGAATAAATCTCATTTGGGCATGTGTACATGGCACACTCATGRACACCATCACATGGGGATACCAGAGCTAGAGAACAGAATCACCAAACTGTTTGAGTTGGAAAACCCTCTGAGACCATAGAGCCAAATCATTCCCCCAGCACTGCCAAGCCCACCACTAACCCATGTCCCTAGATGCCACATCCATGTATCTGTTAAATCTCTTCAGGGGTGGAGACTCCCCCACTGCCCTGGGCAGCCTTTTCCAGAGCTGAACAGAAAAAATCTTCCCTAATATTCAACCTGATCCTCCTGCATTGGTTTTGCYTGGCCCGGTTTTTGGYAGTGGGAGGRACCACAGGGATGGCTCCTGTGAGAAGCTGCTGGAAGCTCCCACCATGTCCAGCAGAGACAATCCYTGATGGCTCTGAACATGGACATGCTGCTGGCCAAGACTGGACAAATTAGAGAGGATGGTTATGCCTCTGTGATGACATATTTAAGAAGAAATCCAAGGGTACCTGGAGTTTTTTTTAGCCAGAGAAGGAGGAGGAGGTGAGAACATGTGAGGGAAACCAAGGTCAGTGGAGAAGATGGGGGAGGAGGTGCTCCAGGTGCTGGAGCTGAGATTCCTCTGCAGGCTGTGGTGATGACCATGGTGGAGCAGCTGTGCCCCTGCAGCCCATGGGGGTCATGGGGGATGCAGAGATCCACTCACAGCCCATGGGGGAGGTGCCCACAYCACAGTGGGTGGGTGCCTGGAGGAGGCTGAGAGACAGTGGGAGACCCAATGGAGAGAGGGGCCCTGCTTCCAGGCTGGAGCAGCCTGTCCTTGGAGGACAGTGAACCCTGTGGATGAGTGACCCACATCACAGCAGTTTTGGGACAACTGTCTGCCCATGGGAGACTCAAGTTGCAGCAGTTTTGAGATGACTGCTGCTTGTCAGATTTGGACCACACTGGAGCAGTTTGTGGAGAACTGTCTCCCATGGGAGGGGCCCCACAGTGACACAGGGGAAGGGCTCCTCTCCCTGAGTGCAGAAGAAAATCTCGGTGATGAAATGACCAAATCCCCCATACCCTGCTCCCTGCGCTGCCAGTGGGAAGGAGGGAGAGGGTTGGGGGAAAGAATGATGTCTTAAGGGCTTATTTTTACTTCTCATTATTCTCCTCTGACTCTGTTAGTAATAAATTCAGTTTGCAACTCTAAGCTGAGCTTGTTTTGCCCTTGGAGTACTTCCTCCAGGTTTCTTATCTCAACTCACAAATCCTTTGTTAATTTTTTTCCCTCTCTGCTGCCCAGCTGTGGCAGGGGAGAGCAATCAGGTAGCTATTGTGGGTGCCTGGCATTTGGCCAGAGTCCAACCATGACAATTCCCTCGTTGCAACTTCAGGCAGCTTCCTCTAGTCCTGTCACATATTACCTGGGAAAATAATGGAATCAGAGAATGGTTTGGGTTGGAAGAGACCTTCAGGACTACTCCACTCCAAACCCCCTGCCATGGGTAGACCAAGTGGCTCCAAGCCCCATTCAACCTGGTTTTGAACACTTTCAGGGATAGGACAGCCATAGGTTCTCTGAGCAAAATATTTCCATGCAGTAATTTCCCTGAAAATTATTAGGATACCTATAAACTTCCCAGGGCARAGAGAGCAAAAATTGACTCTGTCTTGTAGATGAAAAAAGGACAGTTCCAGGTTTTCCTTTCTTAAAMTGTCAGTTCCTGTGAATTGCTGCCCCTCATCAGAGCCTGTGGGGTGTATGAACCCCTTTCATCCCTCATTAGGGAACCAATTGCTGAGCTGGTTCATTACTAATAAATCCCAGATTCCTAGTGTTATCAAATTAACACAACACTCAGGATTTAACTGATTTCCCCATTGGATGTCTGACCATCCAGCAGTTCCATGTGTGGGATTAGGGATAAAAGTGCTTGAGATCCAGGATTTAGGGCTTCTGGAAGGCAGTTATAGACGGGTGAGGAAAATAAACCAGAATGGCTGTTTTTACAGTGTTGGTTCCGGTTTGATCTTCTTTCTACACGTGTTGCTGCATTGTGTGTCCATTCACTGCTGGAGGATGTGGGGGAGAGGGATTCATTCATCTATGCACAGCTCTGCTTGTCTTTCTTCCTTTTCCCTGGCTCCATGTAGGAGAGAGCTAAGCATCTCTTATAGGTAGGCAGAGGCTTAAATGTGAAACATGGAAGAGAATGTAATGCAACAGACTAAAATGGAGTGGAATGGAATGGAATGGGATGGAATGGAATGGAAGAGAAGATTGAGACTGAATGGAATGGAATGGAATGGAATGGAATGGAACGGAATAGAATATTGAAATAGAAAGGAAGGGACTAGAAGATGAGAATGGAATTTATTTGAATGAAACAGAATAGGTAGAATGGAACGGAATGGAATAGAATGATATGGAAGACTGGTATGGAATATTATGGATTGGAATGGAATAGAATAGAATATTGGAATGGAATAGAATAGAACAGAGTAGAATGGATTGGAATAGATTGGAATGAAATAGAATAGAAAGAATGGAACAGGTTAAAAAGGACTGGAATGGAATGGAATGGAATGGAATGGAATGGAATGGAATGGAATGGAATGGAACACCACTAAGTGTCCTCCTGCAAAACTACCACCTCCATGAAATAATTTCAACTCATCTTCTCTAAAAACTGCTCACTAGGTAACAAACTAAATAATTCAAACTGCTTCTGGATACTGAACACTYYGGCACTTAAAATTCTGAGTAGGAAATCAATGCTGCACCACTACAATCGTACCAGCAGGATGTGACAAGTGGRGTAGCTGAGAACATGGAAAACAGATTTTGGGAATTTTATCATTCTAACAATTTGCAATGATATTATTAATAGAGGCAAAAAAAAAAGTTCACAACACAGGATGTCAAAATGAGAGCAAGATCAAACAGGGAGTGCAAATGTTATCTCCATTTAAATTTTTACAATTCAAATATCCTGGTGACATAACAGAAGCATAGACAGTGTCCTGGGCTGATCCCATAGTGTGGGCAGCAGGGTGAGATGGGGATTCTGCCCCTCTGCTCTGCTCAGGTGAGACCCCACTTGCAGTGCTGCCTCCAGCTCTGTGTCCAGCATCAAAGGAATGTGTAGTTGTTGGAGTGAGTCCAGAGCTGGCAATGAAGATGCTCTGAGAGCTGGAGAACCCCTGCTCTGGAGACAGGCTGGGAGACTTGGGGCTGTACACCTGGAGAAGTGAAGGCTCCCAGAAGACCTTAAGAGACTGTTTCAGTGCCTAAGGGGGCTCAGGACAAGGGGAAATGGCTTCCCACTGACAGAGGGCAGAGTCAGACTGAAGAAATTCTTGGCTGCAAGGGTGGTGAGGCCCGGGCACGGGCTGCTCAGAGCAGCTGTGGCTGCCCCATCCCTGCAAGTGTTCGAGGCTAATTTGGATATGGCTTAGAGCAATCTGGTCTGGTGGAAAGGGTGCTTGTGTTTTACAGTGGGGTGGCCTYGGATGAGCTTAAAAGACCCTCCAACCCAGACCTGTCTGTAACTTCATGACTTTCACAGGTCTCCCCCAGTGCAGCAGAAACCCTTTCTCAGGGCAGCACAGCCACACAATGAATTCCCCAATGAATCCCCCGCCCCTTCACTGCCAACATAAAGCTGGGATGAGCCATTACCTTTTTGACGTCCTTATGGATGTACTTGGCTGTTTGCTTGGCCAGCTCCGTTTTACCTGTTCCAGAGATGGAAAGAAAAACTTGCATTAAACCAGGTCTGTCCAYCTTCTGTCTTTATCAGTTCTGCTAACACTACAGCTGGAAGTTCCTGCAACCAATTTGCATTTTCCTTGGGAAATGGGTATTGTTGTTTAATCTCTGGGATCACATCACACTGGGGTTCCTAGACTGTGCAGGGYGAAGGGGTGCATTAGTATAGCAGCATCTCTGCACTGCCTCCTTCAGCTGTAATTGATTCTCACGTGATGGGCACAAAACTCTTGATTTTTTTCCCACAGAAAGATGTGGATATATCAGATTTTTGCTATATTGGATAGATGAGATTTTTGCTGTATTTACCCTCAGTATTCCAAGTTCCTTGTGCAATGCCTTGTAATCTCCAAATAAAGAATTTCAGGGAAATGGGGTGTTTCTTCTTTGCTTTATATAACATGATAGTAAAAAAATTCTGGGATAAGAAACAATCAGTAACGGACCAAATCTACCCTGATGAGGGTAAACACATGCACCAGCTCATGCCAGGCCATGTCCTGTGCTCTCATCCCATCCATCTGGGGAAAAACTTCATTAAAGAGGCAGTTTTACTGAAGTGTGGGTGCCAGAAAACCCCTCTTCCCTGCTGCTAAGCCCCAGCATGACACTGGCTCTGTCAGGTTGATCAGGGGGAGGATTGGTCTGATTTTGGCTCTTGGGGTGACCAGCAAAGCTGAGGTCAAGCCTGTCACCCTTTGGAGAATGGACACTCTCGGGGTTTGCACTTATCCCTTGCACACCCATCAGCAGTGCACTGCACATGGATGCCTGTGGGATTTACCTGCACACTGAAAAATAAATGAGCCAGCACAGAAATAATAATTCTGAAGAAAATAAAG
>NW_026623530.1:150414-177216 GCF_030028575.1 Malurus melanocephalus
GAAAGGAAAGGAAAGGAAAGGAAAGGAAAGGAAAGGAAAGGAAAGGAAAGGAAAGGAAAGGAAAGGAAAGGAAAGGAAAGGAAAGGAAAGAAAGCCTCTATGGAAGGCCATGGGATTGGAAGAGCCAATAATTTACATCCTGAGCCTTCAGATCTGCTGTAGCAGGGCAATGAAGTACCAAAAATATTTTATCCTGGCTTTATACAGCTTCATAGCAATTCATTTTGAAGTTAATGCTTGGCCTGGCACTGTTCTCCAGCAGGAGCTTGGTCTTGCCTGTGCCCCTTAACCCCTCCAGCACTGGAGCATCAGCACCTTCTTGAGCCCTGCGGGAGAGAGTGGAGGCAGGAAAAGCCCTGAGGTTGTTCCAAATGTCACAGATCAGTTACTTTAAAGCTGTTTTGTTGGTTTTTTTTCCCACAACTAAAAGTCATTTGGACCATTTCATGGACTGATCAGCTGTTATGTGGCATTTGATTGTGCTGGAGGACAAATCTTATTGGTGTCAATAAAATCCTGTTGTTCCAAAGCAATCTGTGCCCACAGGTGCAGACGAGCAGCGATTCAGTTTGCAGGCAGCAAATTTCCACTATTATCCCACCATTCCCACTGGAATAGAGGGGTTTTCACTGGAAAGTTGTTAAAATAACACTTTTACTCTGAAAACTGCCACTTTTTGAGACTCAGAAAGGAGATTGTCCTCTGGGATAACTCAGCATGAGGCTGGATGTGGCTGTGTGTGCCGGTGTCCAGCTGTGGTCACCCTGCTGGATGGGTGACCCACTGAAGGATGACAATGTTTTTAACTTGTATTTTATTCAGATCCTGCAGTCCTGCAGCAGCTCCCACCCCCTCTCCTCAGGGCTCTCCATCCCCCTCACCACAACCCAAATATTACCTATTCCAGATGATCCTAAGAAAAGAAACACTAGCGGGTGCTCCTCATCGTACCAGCCATTTTCCTTCCTCCGAATAGCTGCATTTGAAGACAATGAAAACAAAAAAGAGGGGGGAAGGCATATAAATCAATGCCACAAAGCAAGTATAATTATCACTAAGTATACACTATGTTTTACTGCTCTCTACCCACTCCCAGTCCTCCCTGCCATTAGTGCTCTCTAATTTGATTAGCCAGCCAAGGCCCCAGAGACACCTAATAAGGTTAGCATGGATTTGGAAAGCTGCCCAGAGCAGATTTCGGATAAAGTTTTCCAGGATGTGCACTCAGCGTTGCCAGGGAGATGGCGGAGGGGGGGACAAGGATGGATGGATGGACAGAGGGATGGAGAGGCACGCTGCCTCGCCAGCTCCCAAGCACAACCTTTCTGTGAGGAAAAAACCAGCAGTTTTATAGAGGTTTATAGGTGATTTCTGGCATGGAATGGGAAGAGGGAGGTGGCTGAAGGTCACAAATGCTCTGAACTGGTGCAAGGATTAGGAAAAGTGTGGTGATTATCTCAGTGCCTCTYTGGACAGCAGCATCCAAGTGCATCCCGGGTGAGATACCAGTGGAAAATTTTACAAAAGGCAAGAACCCTGATTTCCTCCCAAAGTCCCAGACTGACCAGCACAGCCCTTTCTCAGGATAAACATGGATCTGCTGTGCAGAGTGGCTGTTGGCTCCTACCACCATGGGTGCCCACAGCTCCCTAAGGTGCTCTATAGCCCCCCAGAGCAGCCCCAGGTTTTGTGAGCATGCTCACCAAACTAGTGACATCACTGCACTGAGCTTAGTTGAAGGAGGAGGAACTGCAGGCTAAAAGATCAAATCTCATCCTCTGCTGGGTGGATCTGGTCTCTAGAACACAGAATTGGTTGCCCTGGATCAGACCARCTTCTAAATCAATGTGAGAGGTTAACTGACATCCCAGCCTTTCTGCTTTATCCACAGTATTTCAATCCAGCTCTTACACAGAATTATTCCTGCCTATGAAATCCTGAAAGGTGTTCTGTAAGAGAGAACATGCACTGTACAGACTCAGACCCAGCAAGSTCTCATGATCGGTGCATGGTACTCCCAGATCCAGCCAAACCCAGGATGTGGCACATCAGGAAGCAAGGCATGAAAATGGCAAGATGCCCAAAAATTATAACTGACAGGAATTTGAAGGTGGCAGGTGAAAATAGCAGCACTGGAGGTGGGATGAGCAGAAGGAAAGCACTGGGAGAGCTGTGGCTTAAAGATCTTGGAATGCTGCTGCACACTAGCACAGCAAAGCTTGGCCTCTGCTGCCTTTTAGTGGTGTCCACAGCAAAGGCAGGAATAAAGCCAAGAAAGAATAAACCCACTTCTCTTTGTGACTGTCACCCCMAAAACACAGCTCCCTCATCTCCTTCTGGCCACTATCTTGGGTCCCAGCCTCTGCCCTTGTGCCTCAACCCCCTGTCTACCTGGAACAAGTCACTGGCTGGCTCTGTGGGGAACTGTGAGTTGGTTTTCTTGCCAGAGCTAGCAGAAGAGCATGAGAGTGGCCTTTAAAATTGGGGAATTCTTAAATTCAATCTCAAAGTCAGTCCATAAAACCCTTTTCTTGATGGGGTATGGAAAATAAAAGACACCTAGAAAAAGGCATCCTAGGCACAGCATGCCAAGAGCTCTTCCTGCAGAGGAGAGCAAACTGACATGGAAAATAAATAGGGCCATTTTACAYGTAAAAAAAAAAGTTGCTTAGAAAAATATTCACACAATATTTCCATTTTGCATATAAAAAGAAATGGAATGTCACAGCCTACAGTCTGACAGGGAAATGCTTCCTCTGCCAGCATAACACACTGGGAAGATGTTAAACAGCAGCAGCTCAGGTGAGATATTCCAGCAGCTGGATTGTATAGCTGCATGAAGGGGTCTCATGGGAATCTGGAGCTGCAAGACCTGCATGAAATTGAGCTCCTCAGAGCCCATGTTTGCATTCCAGCAGACCTAGGTAGTGTGGGAGCCAGCAGTACCAGTGAGGATTAGGCAAGCAAGAGCAAAGCCTCAATGCAAGAACAAATCAATGATCTGAGGTTAGTGACAAGGAGCGTGAGGAGTGACCTGACCACAGTCATTAAGGATCTCCCCAAGAAGGCACCAAACTCTCTCARCTACAGAGAAAATCAAGGTGCTCCAGGGGCTGGAGTGAGAGGATCAAACTACAAATAAAGCAGAACAGTTTTAATAACGAGGGTGATTAACCACTGCAGCCACTTAGGAAGAATGTGGGACTGAATTCCTAATCCCTGTAAAGTCTGCAGGGAAAGCCAGAATGGCTCCCCAAAAGGCAGTGGTAGCTCAGGATGAAGGCGAAGGTTTGCATCGCAGCCCAAATATCAAATAAAGACCAATCTAGCCTTAAATGCAGGGCATGTAGAATCACGCAATCATAGAAGGGTGTGGGTTGAAAGGGACCTTAAAGACCATCAGTTCTAACCCCTTTGGAAATGGGATCGAGTGCTGGGATTGTGCATTTAGTGGGAGCTGGAGCCCAGTACTACAAGAGCTTGCCATTCCATGCCCCAACACTGTGAAACACATTACCTGTCCCTTTGGCCATGCTAATGAGTCCTGACTCCTGCCAAGGTTCAATTAGCTTGGGCASAGGGCCAGATGCAGCACTGGCTGGTGCCTGGCCCCATCTCACCCTACTTGGGCATATCAGCATAACAGACCAGCTTGGCTGCAGCCAGCGATCTGGTTCTGTCCAAAATCCTGGGCAAAGCCTGGTGGGAATCCCATTCTGCCCTTCAGCTGCTCACTGGCCATGTTACYCCTGGAAACAGCCACCATGGGAGATGAAAGGGAGAAAATGCTCTGCCACTGACAGGGAGGTGCAGGGAAGGGTCTGTGCTGCATCCCTCTGTGTGCCCTTCCCAGTGCTGCACATGCTCCTTCTCAGCCCTCTACAACAGTGAACGAAAGGTCAAATACCTGGAGTGGAGATATTTTATAAAAATTGATGGGGAGTAACACAACCACTGACAATTCCTGCAGCTATCTCAGCTAAGATAATAATGGTAATAAAGGTAATAAACTTCTGCTTTGGGACATGGAGTGACCACTCACAGGGTCAGCACATTCAGGGTCCAAAGACAGYGGGGTTAAGTGCTGTCTTCTTTCCCTCCCCTCTGTAGCAGGATGCCAGAGTTTATKGATAAATGCTCAAAGCAACTCCAGGGATATAAAGCACCCCATAAAAAACTACCATTAAGTTAGAGATTGAGATTCAGCATGTGATCCCTGTCGGAAGATGCTGAGCATCGTATTTAGGAAGAAATTYTTCCCTRTGAAGGTGGTGAGGCACTGGCACAGGTTGCCAAGAGCTGACCCATCCCTGGAAGGYCAGGCTGGAACTGGGCTTAGAGTAACCTGCTGTAGTTACATGGAAGGTGWCCCTGTCCRTGTCAGGGAGTTGGAATGAAATGGGCTTTAAGGTCCCTTCTAACTCAAACCATTCCATCATCACCAGTCTGCAGGTTAATCAGAGTGATAAAGTGTAAATGCTTTTCTACAAGCAGCCATAAAATGATGAGCTATTCTGGCACACAGCACTCTTGAGGTCTGAAAAAGCTGAAAAAATCTGGATATCCCTAGGGAAGGGAACCAACTCTCTAGGTTCCACCACTGTGGCTGGAGGAGGCGCTCCCAGGCTGTCCAATACAGAATTCAGCTTCAGCAAGAGGAGCAAAAGCCCCATTCCAGGCCACAGCAACCATCAGTGCTAGTTCCAAGGATGAAAATCTCAGCTAGTAAAGCCACAGSAGCACTCTTCTCCTTGAAGTCTGCACTCCCAAAGCAGCTGCTGGCTACGCTGACCTCTCTTCATTGTCACCCAAGCATGAAATCCATGCTCTGCCTCTGGGAACACTGCCCTCTTCCTTCCTCCTGGCAGAAATAAATAAATAAATAAATGCCAGGAGGGAGGTCACACTGCTGTGCTGAAATCTCATTAAGACATTCAGCCCTGCTGTCCAAAACAAGAGTCTGATGATGATGATGCTGGGGCCTTCTTCTGTGGAGCTGCTCCTGGCATTGCTGCTGTGCTCTCGCTTTATTTTGTCCATCTGTAACAGTGTGACTGCAGCCCTGCATCTCCGAGAGGCCCTTCAGACTGCTATTGAACTGATAAATTCACTGTATTACTTTACACAAATCAATACCCCAGCAGTTATCAGCACTTGATGTGACTGAAATTGGTTTCAGCCAATTTGTGAGTGTAATAAATGTCCATTTATCAAATCAATTCATTCCGCAGGGCTCCTTGGCCGGTCCAGGTTCGGGGTACTGCGGGGTGAAGGCTCCGGGGCCAAACCCGCCATAGGATCATTGCCTCCATCCAGGTTCTGCATTGRTGCTCCAGGGTCCACAGCATTCCCAAAGAAGCTCTTTTCCAACCCTGCTGCTGGTGGCTCAGGGTTATGGAATCCCAAATTAGACCAAAGCCGTGTCCTTGCAAAGTTTCACCTGACCTGCAGGCAGCAACACACATCAAAAACCAGTCCTCATAAAGCATCCYATTTTGTCCAAAACAACCCCAGTTYCCTTTGGACCAGAGCAGGRTGATATTCCTGGATGATATTCCACTTTCATACAGCTTTGAAACACTGACTGATTTCAAAACATCATAGCTGCTCAAAATTTGGAACTTTATCATYAAAATGTAGATTTTTCTACACTAATCTTTCTTCAAAATCACTATGAAATAAACAACACTTTTCCTTCCTCCTTATTCAACTTCAGGAAGAGCTGGAACAGATTGCTTCAATCCTCAAGGTTTAYTACCCCTGAAAAGAGAAGTGGTGGGTTTCAGCCACCCTACCTCTAAGTGAGCACTGACTGRCAAACATGGTATATCCATATAAAAAGGGTATTCTTTCCCTGGCATATTTGTGATATTAAACCACAAAACAAAGAGACATGTATACACTTGGGAAAAATGCTTCCTTTAGCTTATAACCTCAGAAAGGAGATGCTGCTGATCCCTTCTGCCTCCACATCTTCCAGTGAAAAGGCAAATCAGCCCTAACCAGATCCAGAGCACAATCGTTTATGGAAGTGCCTGGAAACACAACCCTAAGCCTTTTAGCTGCTCATTTGCTTGTACAGTTAGAAATTCCCAGCAGCTCCTGAGATGGCAGCAATGACCTGCCTGTTTCTGATGTCAGGAGATGGAATATTTAATGGAGATTTTGTTAAGATGAATCAAACATCTACACCCATCGAGGGGGACGACCAAGCTGCCTCCCATCATCACCCAGTCAGGCACTGGTAGAAACCTTGTGCCCTGGGAGATGCCCAGTTACCACCAGTTAACCATCATTCACCTTCTCCCAGTCCTGTCCTGCTCCACAYAGCAGAAATGAGTGCTGCAGCACTTGCATGTATCTTGTGGAGGCAACAGGGAAGAGTTTTCCCTCTGTGGAAGTGATGCCATGCTGTTGGGGCTGTGGCTGCAGTGAGCTCCCCACCTGCATTTGCGGTGCACCCCTTGCACGGGGTTGCTCGGATAACAGCTGGACAGGTTTTCTAAATGATTCCATGATTCTGTGATTCCATTCTATCCCCACTGCCCCAGACCTGTGCTTCTAACCCCAGATCACACGTTCTCTTTGTATTCCTGGCTAAGCCCCTCTGGAGACTGTTTGGATCATGCACCAAGTGACGAATTAAATCCAATTATTCAATTAAGGCACCAGTTATAAATTAAACATATCAGCCAGGCGAGTGAATCTGAAGATATGGCATGTGGCAGGACTGCTTGCCAGCAAATGGCAGCGGCAAGGGCAGAGTGGAGAGATGTAGGGTCCACAAAGTGGCTGGAAAATCAGCTGGGAAAAAAATAAATAAYAAAGATAGCAAGGAAGTGCTTGAGAAAAAGTCCTGTCTCGAAATTCATCCTTCTGGGAAGAAAACAAACAGAAAAAAAAACCCAGGGCAGAAGCGAAGAGGGGAGGAGGGGACAGAGAGTCTCCTGCTACCTTTTGGTCCAATATCCCGAGGCTGCAGGGGTATCAAGCACATTCCCTATAATTCAATAAGAAAAACCTCCATAAAGGCAGGGACGTTAATGCTCAGAAACACCACCTGTGTCAGGAACAGGCACTGCCCATTAATCACAGYTCCCCAATTAGCTGGGGCTGCTGCCCCCAGGCACAGCCGCTCTCTGAACACACAGGGTGGCTGTTGTCTTTGCAGGAGTGTAGRCTCCTTCCCAGCTCCTTCCTGGCTCCCAACTCACACCGGGCTCCTCTTTGTTAACTAAAGGCATTGGGTTTGTGTTTCTGACAACATGTTCCTTGTGGTTCAGCCCTGGCCTCAACAGCTCTTGTTTTGCTGTCCCATTTTCAGGCATTAACTGGGATGCACGAATGTGTCAGGAATTATTGACARGAGCCAGAGCTTTGGACTCGCAAATTAAACCCAGTCCAGCTTGCTGGAGCCTTGATTTCATGGAATSACAGAATGGTTTGTGTTGGGAGGGAGCTTCAAGCTGATCTTATTCCAACCCTCTGCCAYAGGCAGGGACAYCCCCTACTAGACCATGTCACTCTAAGCCCCATCCAGCTTGGCTTTATAACATTTCCAGGGATGGGCCATCCATTGTGAGTCCCCCAGCAACCTTGCAGACCTGCCCAGGGGCAGCCTCAGAATAAGGCTCGAGAGAGCAGCTTGTCTTCCCTGTCAAGAAGGTGTGGGAGGGCAGAGTCAGTGGCATGTGAAGGGTCCTACCTGCCCCCACTGTGGCTATGGCACTCTCCTGACCAATGATGTGCTCTTTTAGCCGCTGTTCCAGTGGGAATCTCCGCCGTTCCTCYACCTCTCTCCTGCGCTGCTCCTCCTGGAACTGTGAACGCAAGAAAACATAGGGATCAAAAACTTTATGGAGCATTGGGTCAGTACACAGACATCAGAGGCCTGCATGGGGATCTCCCCGACATGGAGCCAGAGCAGCAGATGCAGTTTGGTCTAGATGCACCAGCGCCAGCAAGAGAAAATTTCTGAATCTGTTGTGGATGRAGGTTGAGGTGAGTGGGAATGTGGATCCTGCTTTGCTGATGKGAGACCAGACCCTGTGCTACCTCTGTACTGGTGACACAGAGGGAACAACGGCACTGCTCACCACCTCTTAACCACTAGGAGCTGTTTATTTTGGGAAAAAAAAGCCATGACTATTCTACCTAGATTTGTCTTCCTACCCTCCACACACCTCCTGTTCAAAGACTCCAACCAGATCCTGCAGGGATGGCAGAGTATCACTGTGCCTTACATCCAAGAGAGCTGGAGAAGGACTGTGGACAAGGGCCTGGAGGACAGGGTAAGGGGGTATGATTTCACACTGCTAGAAGGCAGGGTTAGATAGGATTTTGGGAAGAAAGTCCCAACTGAATGAGGGTGGTGAGGCCCTGGCACAGAYTGCCCAGAGCAGCTGTGACTGCCCCATTCCAGAAAGTGTCTATGGCTAAGCTGGAGAGAGCTTGGAGCAACSTGGTCGAGTGAGAGGTSTCCCYGCCCATGGCAKGGGGTTGAAATCATGTGAGCTTTAAAGTCCCAGCCCAAACCCTTCTGTGATTCTAAGATCTTTAGAAAGTGCWGCTGAGCACCCGTCCTGCCAAAAGCTGAGCTTGGCCATTCCCCACTGAGACCATTGCCTTGGAAAGATCCATCCCCTGAAGTCAAACTCAGCTGAGGACAGAACACAAAGAGCTCATGGGGTTTGCCAAATGAGTAACTGCACCCACAGAACGGTCCCTGTCATTGAACCCACCTCACTATGGGGAAACACCCTCTAACAAAGCCAGAAGGCAGGTGCCAAAGCAGCAGCAGGATCCAGCTGCTGGAGCCGGGGCTAGCAGTGATTCTGACATAAGTTAAAAAACAATAAATAGMAAACAATCCAATTTTAGCCAGTGCTATCAGTCTCACGTGTAACAGAGATGCCATCAGCCCTGATTCTCACACAGAGCAATAACTTCCCTGCAGATCCCAGTGGAGYAACTCTGGGACAGACATTCTGCCTGCACAGATTCCCCCAGCACTGGGTACCATCTTACCATACATCTGTGTCTTTCTCTAGGATTCTAACAAATCTTTCCTCTCCCCCTCCTCTCTGGCCTCTTGGAAGGTGCAACGATGTGATCAGTGATGTTAGCACACCCAACGATTCCCATGGGTTTATGGAGAGTGGGGAAGAAGTGCAGGWAGAGAAGGAAGGGACACCTCTTCAATGCCCTCTCCCTCCCTCCTTGGAAAATTGACAAGTTCTGGGTAGGAAGAAAGTCCCTTTCATGGGTAAAAGACCAGTGTCAGAGCTTTCTTCATGCTGTCCCACTATGGTTTTCTGCTCAGGATCTGTTCTGGAGAGCCCTGCCCTCATGCAAGCTACTCACTGGGCCTGAAGTGCTATCAGTGAGCTCCTAGCTGGGTCACACTGCTGGCCTGGAAGCATCTTGAGTGTCTGCCTGAGCTCACACTGTGCAGGGGACACCRGGACAAGAAAACACACCAAGAAAAACACATTTTAGATCCATCTGTGACAGAACCTCCAGGAAAATGCCACACGAATCCTGGACTTTAMGCAAGACATAAACTTCCCCTCCTTTCTCATCTGTTCCTCTCTCCATACACATCTAACTGCTCCTACCTCCTTGCTTTGTGGTGTGCAATGGTATTGGTGGGGACCATGTCCTCACCCTCTGGCAGCTGATCTGCCATTCTCCTGATGAAACTTGTCTGGGTCAGCACCAGCACTTAAGTGGAGCACAATGGTGTTACCTGCTTGGAGAGCAATGTAGGGAGCAGTGGTTTGCTCTTATGTTGGAGGCAACTAGACTTCTGCACTCATCTGGGTTAAGAGGTTCTCCTGATGTGAGGCCAAGAGCATCACAAATCTTAATTTTTAAAAAGAGTAGGACTCCATCTGGTGCTTYGGCAGGTGGTAACAAGTGTCTGCCTGTCACTGGGGTGCAAATGGCAGTCATGGAGTCACAGCAGGGGGACCTTAATAAACCTTAAAGACTACCCTATTCCAACCCACTGTGAAGGACAGGGACACCTTCCACTAGACCAGGCTGCTCCAAGCCCCATCCAACCTGGCCTTGAACACTTCCAGGGATGGGGCAGYCACAGCTTCCCTGGGCAATTTGTGCCAGAGCCTCACCACCCTCAAAGCCAAGAACTCCTTCCCAACATCCCATCTAACCCTGCCCTCTGGCTGTGGGAAGCCATTCCCCCTTATCCTGTCACTCCAGGCCCTTGTCCAAAGTCCCTTTCCAGCTCTCCTGGAACCCCTTTAGGCCTGGCAAGGGGTCAACAGTCTCCCTGGAGCCTTCTCTTGTCCAGTCTGAACACCCCCAGCTTTCACAACCTGTCTCCAGATCAGAGGAGCTCCATGGCCTCCTCTGATACACTCCAGCAGCTCCAGATCTTTCTGACATTGGGAGCCCCAGGCTGGAGGCAGCATTGCAGGTGGGGACTCACCTGACTGGAGCAGAGGGGCAGAATCCCCACCTCCCCTGCTGCCCACGCTGTAGGATCAGCCCAGAACACAGAGGACTTCTGGATTGCCAGTACACGTTGTTTTAAGGAAGAAAAGCAGAGAATAAAATAATGGAACTCTTTAAGGACAGGAGAGGTAGAGTTATCTKCTGGGTAAATGCTCTCTCGAGCCCAGCACCAGCAAGGAAACCTGCCCTGAACAGTCTGAAACTTGTCTTAGCTTTTATGCTTAAGTAATAGTTGAAGGAGAGAAAGGAAATATATCTCTAGAGCTGTTCCTGAGGAAGATGATTGTACTTGTATATAAACCACCAGACTGCCAAGCCAGCCTGTGATGAATATTCAGCTGGGGGGGAACTGGTGCTCCCGGGGTTTCATCCTCCCCAGCAGCTGCATTCCACTGAGAGTCTTTGAGAATTTATTGCTCATTTTAATCACTGCTAGAGAATGAATAGGCAGAACTATTACAGGATGGACATATCCCATAGATTTTATTTACATATCCTTGTGACAGAATAACAAGGGTTTTCATATGTATTTTTAATTTATTTTGATTTCCTCTATTCTTTAAAAAAAAAACAAACCAGAACTCTGTGTGCGTTTTTCCTGAGCTAAGACACACTTGCCTGGTGTTGAGGACTCTTGAGCTGGCTCCCAGGGCTAAACAGTCTGAAGAAATTTAAATAAGCTCTCCTGTATCTATGACTAAAAGGGAGGGAGAAGCCCTTGAAACTCTTATCTTTCCTTTGTCATTGGAGGGGTAGCAGTCCCTGGACTGAGCTTGGCTCTTGCAAGCCTATCTTTGCCATTCAGCTCCTCTTTGCACCCTGTCAGACCCATCTGGTGACCTCCCCTGTCTCCATCAGTTTCTGCTGAAGGATTTTTAAGGAATATTTCAGCCAGGAAGAGGGCATAGTTGCCCTTTCTTTAACCCCCTTCTGGAAGCAGSAGTGTGAGACCTCCTGACCAGGAGCTGGTGTCCACTTTATCCCACTCCCAAGAGTCACCTCTGATAGATCTTTCCAAGAAAACAAGCCTCCAGCTGCAACCCAACGTGTTTCTTTTTCCATCCTGCACATCCTCAGGTTGCTAGTTTACGCATATTTCATGAGAAAAATGTTTCTTTTCGTTGTTTGCAAAYTGGCCACTGGTTTATCTGGGCACAACCTTCTATGTGGAGCTYGGGGCAGTGAAAGCTCATTTTAACCTTTCCTTAAACCCACAAGAATTACCTCAAGATCCATTTTGCCCTTTCTATGGAAGAGCCATTCTCCAGACCTGCACAAAGCTATCACAGCTTAGCTCATATCCCTGACATCTACTGAGCTGATCAGTTTATATCCTGTTTTCCTTTAATCTTTCAAATTTTTTTTCCTGTAAGGTAGAAGACACTGTCACCCTTTGAAGGTTTTATGCCAAGGTTTGGTTCTGCTGGTGGTGTGCTCATGAACTTGTTCCCTCAGAGTGTTTTCCACAATTGCAGCCATGCTTGGGAGGGATGCTTGAGGGATAATGGATAATGAAGCTGATAACATGGAGGTAGTCTAAGGGCTGGAGCCTCTCTGCTCTGGAGACAGGCTGAGAGCTAGGGGCATTCACCTGGGGAAGGGAAGGTTCCGGGGAGACCTCAGAGCCCCTGCCAGGGCCTGAAGAGACTCCAAAAGAGCAGGAGGAGAACTCTGGACAAGAGCCTGGAGTGATAGRATAAGGGGGAATGGCTTCTCACTGCCATAGGGCAGGGTTGGATGGGCTATTGGGAAGGAATTCTTCCCTGTGATGGTGGTGAGGCCCTGGCACAGGCTGCCCAGGGAAGCTGTGGCTGCCCCATCCCTGGAAGTGTGCAAGGCCAGGTTGGATGGGGCCTGAAGCAACCTGATCTAGTAGAAGATATCCCTGCTCATGGCAGTGGGGTGGAATGAGATGAGCTTTAAGGTTCCTTCCTTCATGATTTTATGAAAACCTGCTCTCAGAGCTGCCCAAGTGACCACACAGTGCTGCTGGCTACAAAAGCAGCCATCAGGTCCACAAGGACAGCCATGTCCAGCATTTCTTTTGCCAGGAAGGAGTATGGAGAGCCCCAGAGGAAAGATCACTCTGTCCTGACTTAGGACAAAGTTTTAACACTGGGGAATGTGGTTTTGAACTTCTGCCTGAGTGATGACTTTCTGTGCTCACAGAGGTGAGCACAAACAGTGCAGCAGTTGACACCTGGTGGATTTAATTAATGGTAATACCTCCTAAGTACAGTAATTGACACAGTTTTAATTACCTTCATCCTCCATTTGTGGATAATTTCTTAACCTCGGGTTTATAGCATGCAAGTGAAAATTTCAAACCTGTAGAACACACACTGAGATGCACAATGTCAGAGGAGCTCTGCAGCCAGGAACAAACCTGGTCCCCTTGTGCCTCAGSTCCTGCTCTTGTKGTCTGGTRAMAAGGGAATGCCCCTTCKCTGGGATGCAGGGAGTACCCTGTCCTAGCTGATCTGTGCTGATTGGAGAGATGATGCTCACAACGCATCACAGAAGAGTTTGGGTTTGAAGTGACCTTAAAGCTCACCCAGTTCCAACTCCCTGCCATGGGTAGGGACACCTTCCACTAGACCAGGTTGCTCCAAACCCCATCCAATCTGGCCTTGAACACTTCCAGGGATCAGGCATCACTTGTCACTGCTGTGATGGCCTCTCCTAGCCACTGATAATTCACTGAACAAGGCCTCTGCCCAGGAATTTTAAATCCCTGAGATCTAGCTGCAGATCCCACACTGTCTAGTAGCCCACTGCTCTGCAAATGTACTGATTCCTGGCATTTTTATTGGAACCATGATGGCAAATGTGTTTCTTTTCCTTCTTTATAGCAAACGGGACATTGTGCTCCAGCTGCTCGAGGAGACTGTGAGGTTGAAAGGATGAAACYCCACCATGAAAATGGTGTCTTTTGCCTTAGACTGGTGCCCATGAACACCTGGATCCCAGGCCACAGCTGGACTCTGCATTCTCAGCTCTGCTTGTTTGACCAGGARTTTCAGAAAATACAGTAAAAACAGGCTCTGGTTTTTACTGCATCCAGGGGTTACAGAGCAGGGTTACTGGTCCTGGGCAGGTCACTGCTGAGTGAGAAATGGTGACTTGGAACAGGAGGGCACAGCCACAGCCAGAGTTAAAATGGGTTTTAACCACCAAAACTACAGAAATGGGTTTTTTCCCTTATGCATGATGTTGTTAATTTTTACAGACTTCTTTTGGAAAGGATGGAATTGTAGGGGTGCTAAGATGCTTTTCTATCGCTTGCACCATAAAATCATAAAATGATTTGGGTTTGAGAAGAGCTTTCAGATCATTGAATCTGGCTGCTCACCTAGCACTGCTGAGGCCACCACTAACTCACGTACCACATCCACACAACTGTTAAGTGCATCTTCTTTAAAATTGTTTTTGTACTGGGAAAGGAAACCCAAACTGGCTGGAATCTCAGGCTTACCTTCGCCTCTGATGCTCTCAGAAGGTTCATGACCTCCCCTTCACGGGCGTAATCCAGGGGTGTGTGGCCCATTTCATTCTTCTGCAGGGGGTTGGCACCTGATGGCATAAGAAATKATTAAGATCAGGAGCTCAGATTTCAGTCTTGGGGCAGAAAGAGCAGGAAGCACATCCTGTGTCCCCTCCTAACCTTTGCTCTGGAGTGTGTCTGGATCAGAATGAGAGAATGTACAACCAGSAGGTGTCCAGGGAGGAAGAAAAAGGGTTGTAACTGCTAACAAATGGCTTGTCAGGGAAGAGCTGCTGAGGGAGGATGAGAGCACATGGTCACCAGAAGGAAACACAGTCTTCACAAAAGCACCCACTCTCAGTCCTGTGGGAGCCACATGGGACCTTTACAGCTTCGATTGGACATGCTGCCCATGAAAGCTGGAGCTGAAGTTGGAGCTGGCTGTTGCCTGTGGACCAGCTGTCCCACTGAGCCCCTGGAGCACTTCAGGAGGGAAATCATCTTTCCTTGGAGTTTAATTTAAAAAAAGTTAACAAATCCCAAAGACTGAGGCGGAGTGAGTTGTATGGGCATACTACAGAAACGGATGCACACAGAGAAAGCTCTCCTGCCTAGATACATTGGATTGCAGAACAGCATTTGACCATGTCAAACTGGTCCAGTTGCAGTGATGGAAGTATATGGAGGGAAACTTGGTGACATCAGGAGACAGAGGTAATGGGCAATAGCCAGAGGGGCTAATGAGGTCTCAGGATTCATCTCTGTCTCTCAGCATCTCAGGAGCTGTCTCTGAGGCAGAGGTTCATCACTAACACTGATGTACTCCAAGACCCCAAAACAGCTCCTAACCTCAAGAGTTATGAGAATGCACCTTCAAATTGATCCCAACCCCCCCATCAGGTGCTGAAACTGACCATCCCACCAGTTATCAAGCCTTGGAAAGCAGCCTGATGGAGTAAGAGCCCAAAACTGTGTTCAGCAGGTTCGGGACTTCTTCCATCCCAATCCTTCCACTGCCATTCTGTGCAATATGCTCCTGCCTGCGCAGGGGAGTTGGTCCAGATGACTCCACTGTTGTCCCTTCTGGCCTGAACCATTTTGTGATCCTGCTGGAAACATGGGACTGAGATAAGTGCCCTGGCAGAGGCAGGCCAAGCTGCTTCTGAGCTGTGAAACAGCGCAGAGCACCAGGAGTGCTCAGTAACGGCGAGCAGCAATCAGAAGAGATGAATGAAGTAAGGGGAGTCTGTGGGAGCGGAGCCGGAGAGATTAGCCATTTCTAGGCATTGGCATCAGGGAACTATATTTGCTTACAGAATGAAAAATGTGCTCCATAAACATTCGACATGGAGTAATTTCTATGGCAARCCTTGTCTTCACAAATAAAGAATATGATTGAGACAGGTGAGATGACACACTGCTGGGGCTGGCCGCTCCATATACGTTAAAGAGACAGTGCTCCTGTGATCCCTGCGGGATCCCCACCTGGGTCTGTGCAGTGAGCAGGGGGGCATGCTCCTGACTTCTCCAAATGATGACATCCTCGAGGCTAGGCTTGCTCTCATTTCCGATGGAGGGTTTGTTTGGCTTTGCCCTGGATCTATCAATAATGGCTCTCCAATATTGGCCTAATCCCCCTGTTAATGGCTTTGACGACTTGACTAATTGCTGCAATAATTGATAGAACCTGACTYCTATAACTGGTCGATTCCAACCTCGAGTACCAGCAGCAATAAAATATTATGCTGCCATAAATAACGGTATCACTTGGCTTGCTAATAGAAGGTAAAAGTGGCCACTGGTCCATCAGTGCCCCGGCTGACCCCACTCCACATCCCCACCTCCTCTCCTGCCCTCTCCCACCCTGTGGCTGGCTGCAGCATTAGCCAAGGGGACGTCAACCTTCCACTACTTAATAGAAGGCAATTTGTCACCTCCCACTCGCTGTCTATAGCTAGAGATGGACACCTGGGCAGCACCTCGGGCTGTGCAAGCTCGTCGCCTCCTCCCGCCCTCCCTGCACATATTAGGAGGCCCCGGCTGATAATATTTGATAAATAGCATGGGGGTTCCCTCCCTGCACCCGCCCAGCATTGTGGCGCTGCAGCAGCTGCAGAAGGTCACTCATTGGGGAAATATGTTTCTGTCAGTGGGATCGAAAAAAGTTTAGTGAAGTGACAGGCCTCAATTTTTCAAATTTTATTAACTCCATCCTCTTAACAATTTGTCTTGAAT
The DNA here is from genome assembly GCF_030028575.1 of Malurus melanocephalus. Lineage (NCBI taxonomy): Eukaryota > Metazoa > Chordata > Aves > Passeriformes > Maluridae > Malurus > Malurus melanocephalus. The sequence continues at coordinate 166,613 of NW_026623530.1, forward strand.
TCCTTCAGATTCTGGATAACTGTCAATAGAGCTGGCGATGCAGCCGACACTCATACTTGAGTCCCCTACAGATGTCAGGAAAGAGATGGGAATCGCAAGAGAAGGGAGGCATGGCAGGAGGAAAAGGAGAGTGCCAATGGGCACAGATGGAACTTGTAGGAACATCCCAGTAATGGAACTTGTAGGAACATCCCAGTAATGCTCCCTGTGCCCTTGGCAGCCCCGAGACCCTGCTCCTGTCGCTCATCCTGTCAGGGCAGAAGAGCAGCAGATCTGAGCCTGCTGCATCTGGAACAAGGCTCACACTTCGTTGGAGCCTCATTTGGACAACTGGAGAATGATATTGCTCCAAAGAGTGGACATATCACGGCTTGAGAAAGCCCTGAGCACTGGGACAAGGAAAGACTCCCGAGGACCTTGTTTCATAGCACAGCCAGATGGTGAGAAAGCTCCTGCTCCTGGGCACACTCACAGGTAGCCCTCAGCTGAGTATTTGGGTCCTGAGCTGCTCCCAGGGAATGGGGGTGGAAACACAGAACTGGCACGAGACAGTTCCTGTAGCAGTGTGCTGCTCTGAAGGTCCTGCCTGCAAATGAGCTGGGCAATAGCAGTAGCCTGCAGTGGTCTATGGTATGAGAAGACAAGATGCCAAAACGTTCAACATCTCCTGTCTGTCCTCCTTTGGTCTCAAGAAGCTACAGTATGGCAGAARTGGCAACCAAGTGCTTGGACAGCTCTCCAGCACAGAACACAGCACAATTTCAGACAGGAAAGTCAGGGGAATTACACATTCTCCCAGTGTAAAGCCAACAAGGACAGAGTCACTCAACGAGGACAGAGTCACAGAACATTTTAGGTATGAAAAGCCCTCAGAGACCATTAATTAAGTCCATCCACTCTCCCAGCACTGCCAAGGCCATCACTAACCATGTCCCCAAGTGCCACACCCACACAGCTTTTAAATCCCATCAGRGATTGGGACTCCACCRCTGCCCTGRGCAGMCTGTGCCAGGGCTGGACAAYCCTTTCAGAGAAGGAATTTTCCCAATATCCAACCTAAACCTCTCCTGGCACAACTTGAGGCYATTTCCTCTTGTCCTATCTATCACTTGTTACCTGGGAGGAGATAACAGTCTGCACCTATATAATACAGCCATTGCATAAAGTCACTCTCCCCAGTATAACACTATTYTGAGCAGCATGTAAACTGGACTGCAGACCAGGACTGAGCCTCACTGGTGAGTGGTGATGTCAGGTATTAAAGACTGGAAACAAAGAGAGGTAACAAAGGTTATTGTGTGAGCCAGTGACACAGRATTTGTACAGAATGAAATGGTCTGACTAAAGATGGAAAATACAGCACAAGGGTCATCCCTCTGAGAGACTGAAGGGCACTGCAACACACAGAAAACTAGCCCAGGGACTGCAAGGGTAAAGAGCATAACACGAATAAATCATTAAACTGGCAAGAACCAGAGACTCAGAGCTCTGGCATTCAGAAACCTCCCAAGACAAGGTGCAAGCCTTAATTCAGCCTTGGACAAAGCAAAAGGCTTTCTCCAAATGTCAGCTCCTAAACACCACACTTSCTAAACTTCCTCACAAGAAAATAAAACAAAGAATCCAGGGCCAAGGAGCTTTGTTTCTTGAGYAAAAAACATGGATCTTGCTAAAAACAAAGCAGCAGTCCACCAGCAGGTAACTGTCAGAAACATAGATGCTAAAGACTGAAGAAACCCATGATTTTTATTAAAGTTGTTATCATAAGAAGAGTTAGCATCTTAGGAATAAACCACRCCATCATCCGTCCAAGCCCGGGGAGATGACAAAAAGACAATGAAGCCTTTGCTCTGGCAAGTTAAATGTAAAAAACCCACAGGTAAAAAAGGATTTAGAAGAAGACCCTGATTTAGCAATGAAAGCTAGGACTTCTTAGCCTTATCAGAAGCTGAAAGTCAGCCTAAGGGGGTGAGTCTCCATAAATGGTAAAGATCAAGGCCAGGTTGGACAGGACTTGGAGCAACCTGATCTAGTGAGAGGCATCCCTGTCCATGGCAAGGGTTTGTAACAAGATGARCCTGAAGCTGACTTCCAACCCAAAACAGTTTTCTGATTCTATGGCAAATGGGAAAGTTGCAGTAAAAGAAATAGGGAAAGAATGAATGAATGAATGTTTTARATGTGTGCTTCTTTCACTCTTGCTTTATTGGAACCTGAGTGTAAGTTGGTATATGATCATTCGACATTTGTGTGTGAAAACAATCCATCTGACTCCTGACTCTTGTTTTATAAGGTAAAAGAGAGGAAACTACAGAATCATCCTCTTCCCATATACCCATCACCCTCTCTCCACATACATGTGTGCAGAACTCTTACGTTCACGCCAAACATGATGTCACTGTCAAGTTTGTCCCCAGAAACACTTCAAGAGGGATCTATTTACTCCCCTGCCCTACGGGAAAACTAATCCTAAGTGCTTCAACACAGACAGAAATGTGCTAGCACTTGGACTCTTATTGCTCTCGCCACGGTGGGATGCTGGATGCCTYGATGCTGGGATATGATTGGTTTCTAAATCCCAGTTTCATAGGATTTTAATTACTGGTCTGGCATGGTGGGGAGTGGAACTGGCTGTGGTCAGACGAAGGATCGATACACTTGCCCAGAACATATTGAGCCTCGGCACTCGCAGATGCTATTGCACTATTTAATCATCTTTTGCAAAATTTACAGTGCAACAGAAGAAATCAATATGGAATTTATCACATTCCCTTGTAAATACGAGCATGGAGAGGGAGAGACGATGTCAGGCACTCAGGCACGACAGCTGGCCTGGGCAGCAAACCTCCACAACAGAYCACCCAGGCCAGCTACCATGCCTGTGACTCGCCAAAAAGGGCCCAGCCAGCCATTGGGACTCCCAGTGACTCGCATTCCCAGGAACAGCTGTATCCACAGTGGCTGCATTTGTATGCTCTGACCTGCTTGCAAGCTAAACCTTGTCCCAGCTACTCCAAAGGAAAAATGGGAGGAAGCCACACAGGTTGTGCAAAGCCTCACTCTGCACAGTGTGGTTTGCAGAGACTGAGTCAYAGAGTCATAGAACAGTTTCACAGAATTTTTTTGGTTGGAAAAGCCCTTCCAGAACATAGAGTCCAACCATTCTCCCAGCACTGCCMAGGCCACCACTAACCCCTGTCCACAAGTGCCACACCCACAAGATTTTTAAATCCCTCCAGGGATGGGGATTCCAACACTGCCCTSGGCAGCCTGTGTCAAGGCTGAACAACCCTTTTGGGGAAGAAATTTTCCCCTTATCCAACCTAAACYTCCSCTGTCACAACTTGAAGCAGTTTCCTATCRTCCTGTTGCTTGTTATCTGGGAGAARAGCCCAACCCCCACCTGGCTCCACCCTCCTTTCATGGAGTTCCAGAGAGTGARTTCTGCCCTGAGCTCTTGTTCACCCTGGTAACTCTGCTGACTGCAGCAAAACCTCAATGTCACTTTCTCAAGATGTGTTAAAATCAAATATATCTCCTCTCTACCACCAGGAACTGGCTGCTGGGGACCTAAAAGCCCACCAGTTTCTAGGGATATCCTTTACTCTCCCTCTGGAAGAATGGACCCTTTTCATCTGRGATGCAATCAAAACCACTCTTAAGACATATCATGAAGTATGCAAACCCAATTAATTAGAACCTGATTTTTCCAGAGAATACGGCAAGCACTTTTGCTTTCTGATGTCCAAAGCCCATCCCTTGCAATGCTGGCTCCATAATTTGTTTACCCATCACTCATCCTATTCACAAGATCTGCAATTACATTGGACTGAGGAGAGGAGAGCACAACATTACCAACAAATGCACTGGGCTAAATTTACCAGCAAATCGAGTTCAGCAGACCAGGTTATTGCAGCTTCAGCTAAAATGTTTTCACAAATGTATGTTTGTTTCTTCCTCTCTCTCTTTCCCATCTAATTAGTGATGAGGGACTCCAAGAGTGCTGAAAAAGACCTTTGGACAAGGGCAAGGAGTAAAAGGACAAGGGAGAATGGCTTCCCATTGACAGAAAGCAGGGTTAGATAGGGTATTAGGGAGGAATTTTTGGCTGTGAGAGTGGTGAAGCCCTGGCACAGGTTGCCCAGGGAAGCTATGGCTGTCCCATCCCTGGAAATGTTCAAGGCCAGGTTGGATGGGGCTTGGAGCAACCTTGATTACTGGAAGGTGTCCCTACCCGYGGCAGTGTGGTGAAATGAGATGGGCTTTAAGGTCCCTTATAAYCCAAACTATTTTGTGATCCTGTGATTCCACTAAGGATGTATTGCAGGAGGCAAYTGCAATGCCACAACAACCTGGTCAGCCTGTGTGCTGGCTCTAGGAGGAACTAGGAAGAAGAGAGGATGATTTCTAAAGATGGAAAATAGAAAGCAGGACASTCAGGGGATGAGGACAGCACTGGGGAGAATGGGACACATATGGAGCCTACCCAGGTTTGGCAGGAGGGCATGTGTCTKTTTCTGCAGTGGGGATAGAGAGAGGGGAGTTCCCACCAGTTGGCATGGATCAGCCTCTGAAGGAAGAATTGTACTACTTTTAGGCAAGGATAGGAAATACAAGATCCTACCCAACTACGTGCAGCAGCATAATAGTGCACTGCCACACAATGGTGTGAAAATAACACTTCCACACATCAGCAGATGACAGTTCAGATAATCTGTTGCTGCATGGACACACACACCAAACACACCTTGGAAAAACACTTAAAAATACAGTTTGAAATCCAAGAAAAATGAGCTGCTACGCAGCAGGGAAACCTTGCTTCTATGCTTCTTCCTGTGCGTGGTTTCTCAGGTATATATAGGAGGAAGTGCTCACAACATTCTGATTGCGCATTTTGTAAGCTCCAACGTAAGTTTCTGCAGCATCTTGTTCTGTGCTGTCTAGTGTAATGCTAATTTACTGAAAGGTTGCCACAGCTATGACAACTCTTCCCAGCACAAGGCTGTGAAAGGGGAACAGTGTCTCATACTAGAAGGGTCATATACCTACAGCACAAATCCCTGAGCAGCAGCAGTGYTGTCCTAGCTCCGAATCACAGAATTAACAAGATCGATGAGGCTGAACAGACCTTAAAGCCTACCTAATTCCACCCCTCTGCCACGGGCAGGGACACCTTCCACTAGACCAAGCCCCATCCAACCTCGTCTGGAACACTTCCAGCGATGGGGCAGCCACAGGTCCTGTGCCAGGGCTTCACCACTCTCACAGCCAAGAATTCCTTCCCAATAACCCATCTAACCCTGCCCTCTGCCAGTGGGAAGCCATCCCTTCATTGACCTGTGACTCCATGCACTTATCCAGAGTTCCTCTCCAGCTCTCTTGGAGCTCCTTTAGGCCCTGGCAGGCTCTAAGCTCTCCCTGGAGCCTTCTCTTCTCCAGGGTGAACAACCCCAGCTCTCCCAGCCTGTCTCCAGAGCAGAGAGGCACCAGCACTCAGACAATCTCCATGACTTGCTCTGGACACATGAATCACTGCCTGCCTGAACTCCTCTGGCTCCATGCATTTTAACAAGAGGTTCTGGAGCAGAACCAGATGTAGAAGGGTGAYTGATGTTGGCTGTGCTCCATGGCAGGGTTACACTACGGCCAGAAAGCTACACCTTTTAATACTGGYTATTTCATTTAAATACTGACATAATAAAAGCTCCCTCTAAAACAAGGAGACTTCTGTCACCAGTGAGCTGGCGACCCTGCTTCCTTCCTCTGAGTCAAACACAAAATCCCTGGAATCGATTGTGCCTGCAGTAGCAACTGGTGCATTCTGTGGATGGGAGCGCTTACCCACCCCTTCCCCAAACACCAATATTTATGGTGTCGCCTCAGGTCAGGGGACTGTGAAATGTCACCAACAACTGCCCGAAAGGACAACAGAGCCGCCACTTCGTCTCGCGGTCTGCTGGTCACACACATGCTGACCACAGGGCTATAAGGTCCTGGAGGGGTCAAGCGAGTAACTGAATGGGCCACAAAAGGCTAGGGACGTGGGGTGAGGGGCAAGTGCAGGGGGCTTCCCTTAAAAACAACAGGGGCGTAGGGAAGTGGTTGGAGCACAGAGGGGCTGGGCGGTTAATGGCTTTGGCCCGAGGGCAGGGCAGCRGCAAGGGAAGTTAGAGGGAGAGTATATGGAGAGTTAGTAAAAGGCAGGTGTAGGGGGGGAGCAAGTRGAGCCTGTTCCATGTCAGCAACCAGGAGCCATCCTGTGCGCGAAGTCAATGGCAGCATAGGGACATTACCCTCACAAAGGGCTGAACAGGGTTCTATCTGCACACCAAGACCTTCGGCAATGTATTGATCCCAGATTACACCGACAAGGAGGCAGGGATCCCCGCTTTGTTATCCCATGGAACCGGGAGGAGGGGAACACCCATAGTGAATGCCATGAAATCCTCATGTCATTCACCCAAATTCAACTCCACCACTCAAAACTTGCTGAAAGGGCAGGGAAGGGTCTGCTGTCACCCCAGCAGCTCAGAGTCCACCTGACAGAAAGGGGAAGTTTATTACRTTTAGCAAATAATCCGCATAAATCCTCATCCTAACCATGACTGCAAAGGCTAAGTGGGTATTGTGAATGGTGAACAGGGATTAATCTGAGGAACACTGCCAACTCAGCCTTGGGATTCTACCAGGGCTCCAACAGGATCATTCACACCATCACTGAATGGAGATTCCCAGTGGTGAATTGCTATCTCCAGGATCTGAGCAACTGGGACATGCTCCACAAGACAAGGATTTCCACTTGGCAATGAACTCTTAGTGTAAGCTCTTGAACCTGATCCAGAAGGATTTCTGTGGGGCTGGATTAAAGATGGAACAGTGATGAGTGACCGTCACATTTTCTGGCTAAATTCTGGATTTTCACTTTGATTTCACACAATCCTTCCATTTGTACCCAAACAAACAGTCCCACAGATTGTTAAATGCTTTTTTTTTTCTGAGATCCAAGTGAGTTCTTTCATGCTGAGACACTCTACTACAAACAAAGAACTCTCTGTGGGCACCAGGCAGAGAAAGGGCCATTCACAAGGATGGYAGTGGCTCCAGGACAGATACAGAAACATCTCTGAACAAAATGAACAGTTGCCTCTGTGAAGTGTGGCCTGGATTSGAACAGCACTTGGAGAGCTAAGCAGGGCACAGCTGGAGAAATAAACTGGACTTACTCCTTACAATGATTATTCAGAATGGAAAAATTCTTTAGTGCCAACTTCTTTATTTTGCACCCATCTTTTACCTGTGCTTAGGGTAACCAAGGAGCTGCCTTGGTACTTTCAATCAACTGATAATATGTGTCACAAAAGGAGGCTTTCCAAGGCAGAAATGAGAAGCAGGTATCTTTGCAGAAAATGTTACTCTAGATGATTCTGCCCTACTCTGCCCCACTCAGGTGAGACCCCACCTACAGTGCTGCCTCCAGCKCTGGGGTCCAGTGTAARAGAGACCTGRAACTAACTGCTGTATTGAGTCCAGAGGAGGCCACAGAGGTGATTCAATGSCTGAAGCCCCTCTGYTCTGGAGACAGGCTGCRAGAGCTGGGGRTGTTCRGTCCAAACCATTYTGTAATKTTATGATCCACACCATGATGTATGTGAAACACTCTCCAGCCTCAAGAAGCGCAGCCAYCTCTGCAGAGATCTGTTCCCAATACTGCTGTGGACAAGGACTTTTCCAGCACTTCAAACCCAGAGCCCCTTGAACTCCCCTGGAAAGTCGTTCCAGGTCTGTGCATTCATAACCCCTTGCTCAAGCAGATGAAGCCCGTCCACTCCACTCTGCTCTGCTCTGCTCCGCTCTTCACTCCGCTCTGCTCCACTCTTCACTGCACTCCACTCCACTCCGCTCCGCTCTCCACTCTGCTCCTCTCGGCTCTTCACTCCGCTCTCCACTCTCCCACTCAACTCCACTCCACTCTCCACTCTCCACTCTCCACTCTCCACTCTCCACTCTCCACTCTCCACTCTCCACTCTCCACTCTCCACTCTCCACTCCACTCCTCCTGTGGGCATCCCCACTCACAACTGTGGGATCCCAGAGGCCTTGTTGGAGGAGTTCCTTCTGACCGTCAGTGCCCATGGCCAAGTGACCACTGAGCACGTGCCGTTGGCCCATGCAACAGACAAGCAGTAAGTCAGATGCTCTGGGACCATGCCAGGTTCCATGTTCATGCAATGCCCACATGTGCTGCRAACATGGAGTGGGGCTTCTATGTCAGAAAAATGTGATGGACCCATGTGGGCCAGTATCTTTGTCTGAGGATTTCCCAGCCACCATGTCCACACAGTTCCACACCTTCCTGAGCAGCTGCCTGCTTTTTCAGCTCTCTTTCCTGAAAGCGTTCCCAAGGAACCTTGCCTTTGCAATAGATTTTCTTTCATTGGCTCCTTTGTTTTTGGGTTAATTTATGTCCAGAAGCTGGGGTTCTGGTAACTGCAAGGCTCTCAGAGAAACCCTGACCTGGAGTTCAGTGCTACAGAATCGCATCCTTTCACTCTTTTTTTTCTGTTTGTGGCACATAGTACAGATGAGTATCAAGGTTCAATGTTGCCACAATTACTTTTCCCCATCCCTTCTGGGGATGTTTAGCCATCACAGATGCTACTTTCCATTATCTTTTTAGCTGCTTTCTTAAGGAATGAGCCTTATGTGAGCACATTATACCATTATGCACTTGTCTGGTTGCCTAGAATTAACTTCTGACATGCCCACACCATGAAGACTACAACATTCCTCAAATTTTTATGAAAATCAGCAACTGGTCAGCCAGACTCTAGTGAGCCTGTCTCTGGCAGGGCCAGGCTGGGACAGGTGGCCACTTGATGCTGCATCTGGCAGAGGCTGCTGGCAGCYCACACCTGAGGCAGGCACAGCATTGCTGCAGCTGGCTCATCTCCAGGTGACCTTGGGGACGTTGCAGGGAGGAGAGCTGTTGAAATTGATGGAGGGAAGCAGAACTATGGACCAGCTTGGTGGTCTGAGGAACAAGGTAAAAACACTGTGCAGGTGCAGGTACACACTAAGCAGATGCCAGCTCTGGAGAACAGCACAACAGTCACAAATATCATCCCAGAAGGAGCAGCAGGAGGGTACATATAAAAACCGTTGTCATGGCAGCACATCCCTATTCTGTTGGCTAAATGCATCTTCTCATTCTACTCCACTAGTGCCGATAAGCTTTTTCCCTATGAAGACAGCTGAGCACTGAACAAGCTGCCCAGGTGAGTATACAAGAGAGGAGAGTGAAGCAGAATCCATGAGGAGAAGGGCCCTGTGATTTAACTAGAAGGACCAGTATCTGCACAAGCTAATTCCTACAAATTCTCACAAGAGCTGCATTGCCCCAGTGCCAACAGTACTTGAGTGTCCACCATTTCGTGTGGGTACCAGCACCTATCCTGTGCCTTGTATACACACAGATCCATTACTGGTATTGTGGGGACTCTTCCATTCCACAAAGGGACATCAGGGATATGAGATGAGAGAGATGAGCTGAATAAATACTGCAAGAGGGAAATAATCAAATACTAAGAAGAAATCAGTGCAGGCATCTGGGGCACCCAGTTCAGCTGCAGGGCCCCCAACATCAGAAGGGTGTAGAGCTGCTGGAGCAAAGCCAAAGGAGGTCACAGAGGTTCTTAAAGGGCTGAAGTCACYCTGCTCTGGAGACAGCCTGAGAGAGTTGGGGGGTGTTTAGCCTGGAGAAGGGAAGGCTCCAGGGAGACCTCAGAGCCTCTGCCAGGGCTTAAAGGAGCTCCAAGAGAGCTGGAGAAGGACTTTGGACAAGGGCCTGGAGTGACAGAACAAGGGGGAACAGCTTCCTACTGCCAGAGGGCAGGGTTAGATGGGATATTGGGAAAGAATTCTTGGCTGTGAGAGTGGTGAGGCCCTGGCACAGGYTGCCCAGGGAAGCTGTGGCTGCCCCATCCCTGGAAATGTTCCAGGCGAGATTGGAYRGGGCTTGGAGCAACCTGAKCTAATGGAAGGTGTCCCTGCCCATGGTAGGGGGTTGGAATTTGATGATCTTCAAGGTTCCTTCCAACCCAAACCATTCCAGTATTCTATGATTCTCTGGCTGCTAAATTGCAGGAGGAAAGGGAAAACTCAATGACTAAGATGGGAAGAGCCATCAAAAGCACATGAGAAAAAGACACTGGAGATGAATGGGAACACAGAAACTAAAAAGTAAACAGATCAAAGCAAACAGCATATCACACCAAATTGTGACAGTGACAGACTGCGGCCTGGGTCGAAGCCTGACAGTTCTGTGGGATGGGCTGACTCAGAAGAGCTACTGGCCCATGAGCTGAGTGGAACTTGAAAACTCACCTGCATCCAGCAGCAGTTTGACTGTCAGGTAGTCATCAGCCAGAACTGCATAGTGTAGAGCAGTGCAGCCCTTGAAGTTGGCTCGGATGTTGAGACGGTTGTTGAAGTCATCCTCCCGGGTGACAAGGACTGCAGGGGACAAAGAGTGAAAGTTCAGCTCATTGAGATAATTGCAGAACTGCTGGTCTAGATGTGCAGCAGCAGCATGGCCCGCCCCCCCC
>NW_026623530.1:177236-207910 GCF_030028575.1 Malurus melanocephalus
TGGGGATTTCTGGCAGCTGTTGCCCCCATTCCACTGAGGAGCAGCAGTGACAAACACAACATGATTTCCCTGTATCCCAGTGACTGCTTACACAGTGCGCAGGCAGGGGAGGCGGTGGGTGCAGAACACCTGAGTGAAGATCTCAGCCTTTTCCCAACCATTTATTATAGAATAACAGGATGGTTTGACTTGGAAGGGACCTTAAAGCTCATCTGGTTCCACCCCCCTGCCATGGGCAGRGACACCTTCCACTAGACCAGGTTGCTCCATCCAAGATGCCCTTGGACACTTACAGAKATATGGCAGCCACAGCTTCTCTGGGCAACCTGTGCCAGGGCCTCACCATCCTCACAAGCAAGAATTTCTTCCCGATATCTRATTTAAATAATGATTTTAGCGAACAGAAGGGAAGCTGTGACAGAAAAGAATGTTGCCCCACTGTGGCTCGACTTTCAAGCAAATTCCTGATTTTGGAAATCGTAAATCCATGTGTCTCAGCAGGGCATGGCTCTGCAGGAAGGGTCTCAGCACCCATGCTCTCCTGTAGGTGGTCTAAGGATCAGGTTTTAGAAAACCTGGATTTTAAACTCTTTGCTTTAGTCAACAGCAAAAAAAGAGTCACTTATTACTGGGGCAGATAGYGACAGGACGAGTAGGAATGGCTTCAAACTGACAGTGGGCAGGGTAAGATTGAATATTGGGATGAAATTCTTCCTGAATGAGGAAGGTGGTGTGGGTGTGAGTGGTGAAGCAATGGCACAGGTTGCCCAAAGGAAGCCTCATAAATACCTGCCCCACAATGGAGCATGAGTGAGTTTTCATGCAAATGAAAACCACCCACCTGATGGGCCAAATTCTGCTCCTGGAGGTGTGTCCAGCTCCTTGGTGAAAGGGTCTGTACCCTTTGCAGACCCAAGTTCAGGGACAGATAGAGCTTTCAAGTGCTCTGAGCACCTTATACTGTGCTACAGCAAAGCAAGCAGAGCTGGAAAGTGGGTGGGCTGCASAGGGACTTCTCCACAGTCCCTCCTAAGAGCCATCAGAAGATTTCCGTGAGGTTTGAAAAGCTCAGAAGAGAGAAATGCCATGACGAATACCTGATGCTGTCTGAGCCCAGTATCTCCACTAATGAAACACAGTCCCTCCAGGAAGATCAATTAATGCCCTGGCTCCTTTCCTTCCCTGGGTCCTTTCTCCAAGCACACAGGGTGAGTATGTATATTTATTTATTTGTCGTCATTTCCTACCCAGGGAGGAGCAGGATAATGAACTGCGTGCGTCAGGGAAGATGAATCTGAGATACTAGGGAGCAGTGCAGTAAAGAGATTAAAGTGTTATTATTGTTGGGTTTTTTCCCCCATGGTCCATTGTGACAGCTCGGCCGTCATCTGTAAAAAATGTCTCCGAGAGAGATAATCATCGGAAACTCAATAAAGCGTCAGGGGAAGCCTCGTCCACCATCCATCACTGGGTGCCTGGAAATTTTCAGCCCTCTGTCTCCCTTCCTGCCATCCATATAAATGTCTGTAATATATTTTGTGCAGTGGTTGTGAAGCATACCCTCTCGATTTGGATGTTTTTATGAAAAAATATTTATACACGAAATATGTAAATGTCTAAAAAAAAGGAAAAAACAAAGGCAGTTTCTCTCTTTTTAAAAACACAACTGAATTTATTCTTTTTAATAAAACATGTCAACCAAAGAATTAATGCAACTTCTTATGGAGTGGCCTTATCTTTTCTTCATCCCAAAATATATAACGTTATAGAGGGATGAATGCAGACAAAAACAATTAACTTTCTTGGTTGATATACTTTATCTTAAATAAAGTCTATGTACATGCATTATGTATTGGCATTCTATTGCTCATTTTTTAATGTAGTTTCATACATTTTGCATTCCCTGCTATAGGGATGTGATCTATGTATGCTCTCTATCCCATCAAGGAGTAGGTCTGAGGCACGGGTGGGTCACAGTGAGGGATGAGAGCAGGGAGCTTTTAAAAATACAGAATAACGCCCTGCCAAAGCCGCTGCCTCACTGTTCCATCTTCTTAACTCAATCTGTGCTTTATGAAAGGTTCAAATATTACACCTTCATTAGGCTTTCACAGAGCTTTCATCTCTTAGCACTGAGTCAAAAGCAGACAGGCCCATGGATAATGTCACTGTGTCTCAACAGCATCCATGGTGTGGCTGCAGGATGAGGGAAGTAACTCTATGGTGAGTGCTGCTGAGGCCACACCTGGGCTCAGTTCRGGGTCCCTCACTACAAGAAGGACACTGAGGCACTGGAGCATGTCCAGAGAAGGGCAATGTAGCTGTGGAATGATGTGGAGCGTAAGTCTGGTGAGGAGTGGCTGAGAGAGTTGAGGGAGCTCAGCCTGCAGAAAAGGAGGCTCAGTGGGGACTTTCTCGCTCTCTACAATTCCCTGACAGAAGGATGAAGCCAGGTGGGGGTTCTTCTCCCAGGGAACWAGGGACAGRACATGAAGAAAYAATCTCAAGCTGTTCCAGAGGATGTTCAGGATGGATACTGGGAAACATTTCTTCATGGAAAGGGTTTTAAGCCATGGYACAGSCTGCCCAGGGCAATGGTAGAGTCCCCATCCCTGGAGGGATTTAAAACCCTTGTGGGTGCGGTACTTGGAGACGTGGTCTAGTGCTGGCCTTGGCAGTGCTGGGAGAATGGCTGGACTTCAATGGTCTGGAARGGCTTTTCCAACCTAAATGATTCCATGATTCTATTCTATGACTCCATGATTGGCTCTGCAAACAATGCTGTGCAAGAGTGAGACAAACTGTGTGGCTTCCTCCAATCTTCCACTCAGAACAGCCAGGACAAGGTTTAGCTTGCAAGCAGGTAAGAGCACACAAATGCAGCCACTGTGGATACAGCTGTACCCRGGAATGCAAGTCCCAGCAGCTGGCTGGGCCATGGCAGGGCAAGGGGGATGTCTGGGAAACATCCCATGGTCTGCCAGCTCAGAGGTGAAGTTGGCAGGTCAGCACAGTGCTTGGATGGAGAAAAGGCTTCTGGAATGGGGAAGGAAAGACAGGGACATTTTAGGGGGGGTTGAGTTTTACCAGTATTCCTGCCAGTGTGTGGAACAGAAGAACCCCTGAACRTGCAGCTGGCTGCTCTGAAGCACAGCTGGGCACCAAGAATCCAGATATATCCCGATAACCACAGACCCAAGAAAATTTTACCTTTTATTGTCATAAAAATTTAATTGTCATAAAAAGTCTGGGAAATTTAAATAGGTCTGAATAAACAATGCAGGTGTCTGAGAAACCTGACTTAGTGGAAGGTATCCACACCATGCCAGGTTGGACTGAATGGGCTTTAAAGGTCCCTTCCCACCCAAACCATCCCATGATTCTATGATTCTCAGTCTGCAGCAACATTTCAGTGATGGGGATAATGAAAGGGGAATGGGGAACCTGAGTTCTGCCAAGAATATCCATAATGAGATGATGTGACTCTGCAGAAAATGACCTTGTTTCCATGGAGAGGTTTCTGGGGCTGAGAGCTGGTACTGATGCCTGCCTAAACCCAGCATCAGTCACAGTAATCATTCATTACATCATTCAGCTTYATTTCAATTGGCCAAGTCCTTCTGCATTTTGCAGCTCCTGATAAGACCTGGATTAAAGCTACTGGTGGAATATACTGCGTTGAATCCTTCTCCTTCCACAGGATGTGGCTGTGTGTGGGTCAATGGAATGGCCTGTCTATGACTTTGTATTATGTACTGGCTATTTAAGACCAGTTTATCACTGGGAAATTGAAGGATTGCTTCGATATAATATCTACACAAGGGTCCTTTCCTCTTCAGACACACACTAATCCAAATACTTCAGTTACTTTGCATTTAAATGGAAGAAGATGAAATGAGCTCTAAAAAACTCCATGAGGTCCAATCAAGAAACAAAATTTGGCACCTTAAAAGCAAATGTTGGTAGCTACACACAAAACATCTTACCTTCCAAGGAATGGAGGCCTTTTTCTTTGGCAATCTCATACACGCTGCTGAAATCATCCCCAAGGTTTGGATCTGCATTAGCTGTGAGCAGGGCCTTCACCACACTGTCACAAAACAGAAGGAAAATAAAGCAGAAGCAGTAGATGAGAAATTAAAGCCCCTTCAGAGACTGAGAAGTGCTCAGAAATCCCTCCTCAAATATTCCTGGGAATGTTAACACCCCAGGCAAGTTAATCCACACCATAACGGAACACTTCCACAMATAGAGCTCCACCAGCATATTCTAAAATGAATGAGATTGGGGAGGCACTAGAGAAAGGGGTGACTGTAGGGATATGCAATCCTCCTGAGGAGACGTGCACAGAACATGCTCCTAGCACAAGGCATATTCCTCAATATAAACCTTGGCTCCAAGGTCACCCTTGCCCCGGAAAAAAAGGAAGATTATCGTAACACTMTGCAGATTAAGGGAATCAAAACTACACTGCTTTTAGGAGTCAATTGTACAGCACCTGCACCTCTGATACTAAAGGTGCCATTGTACCAGTCTAAGAAATACAAGCAACTTCCATAGGAAGAAGTCCAAAGGAGGCTCATAAGTTAATCAGAGAGGGCTGCAGTCCCTCTGCTCTGGAGACAGCCTGTGAGAGCTGGGGCTGTTCAGCCTGGAGAAGMGAAGGCTCCAGGGAGACCTCAGAGCCCCTACCAGGGCCTGAAAGGGCTCCAAGAGATTGGGAGAGRGACTTTGGACAAGGGCAAGGAGTGACAGAACAAGGGGGAACGGCTTCCCACTGCCAGAGRGCAGGGTTAGATGGAATACTGAGAAGGAATTCTTGGCTGGGAGAGTGGTGAGGCCCTGGCACAGGTTGCCCAGGGAAGCTGTGGCTGCCCCATCCCTGGAAGTGTTCAAGGCCAGGTTGGATGAGGCTTCGATCAACCTGATCTAATGGAAGGTGTCCCTGCCCATGGTAGGTGGTGGAATGACACGGGCTTTAAGACTCATTCAGCCCAGACAACCTTGTGATTCTGTAACCTGAACTTTTTATCCTTYATAGACACTGGAAAGGACCATAACGTCCTAAAGCCCTCCCTTCTCCAGGCTGAACAACYCCAGCTCTCCCAGCCTGTCTCCAGAGCAAAGGTGTTCCAGACCCTGGAGCACCTCCTTGGTGTCCACTGATCTCACTCCAGCAGCTTCCCATACTTCTGATGCTGGATGCCAGAGCCAGATGCAGCACTGCAGGTGGGGTTTCACTGGAGTGGAGCAGAAGGGCAGAACCCTCTCCCTTGCCCTGCTGCCCAYGGTGCYGGGGATCAGTCCAGAACATGCTGGAGTTTGGGCTGCCAGCAAATGTTGCACATTATGGAACATCCCGCAGCAGGACAGAACACACGGGACACACTGTCCAAGCAGTTTTGGTGTGGAAGTCCTGACTCTCTGCTTCTGAATCCAAACAATCAACAAGCCAGAATTAGATTACTCACCCCTTCTGAAAGCAGCTTGAAGCCAGTTAATTCTTAATTTTTTTTCAGTGTGCAAGCTTCCCATGACAACTAGACAGTAACTCGTTTGTTAGCATTCATCACTAGTGACATGGCTCACAGGCTGACAGCGATGTGCACTGCAGCCTGACTGACATGTACCTGCAGGCTGTGGCTTGTCAAGTCACATCTGGAATTTAACTTAAGCTCCTCTCCCATTTACCCTATAAATGAATTAGCAGAATCAAAGGTGGTTATATTATTATTCGAGCACAGTACAACAGACGCTGGCTCGATATCGGCACTGGTGTGCTCCTCACCATGAACAGTCACCCCTAGTGAGCACAGCACCAGGGGGGCAGGAGACAGAATCATGGAATTGTTTAGGTTGGAAAAGCCCTCTAAGACCATCAAGTTCAACTGTTCCCCCAGCACTGCCAAGCCCACTGACGCCTGGAAAATATAATAGATCTTTCCAACAATGTTAGAGCAACTATAAAAGCGAACCTTTACCTGAATGCTTTCAGGTACACAATATGGTGAAAATCACATGTGGTACAGTAATTCTACAATTTTTATAAGGTTAAYTGATTAGTATATACTTATCGTATACTGTCCAATTAAAGGTTAGTTGGTTAGGTAGTAATTTCTGGGGTCTTGCTCCACTGGAAGCAGTCCAGAGGTTTCTTTTGCCCCACTTTTGTTATGTCTGGTCCAGATTCTGGTTGGAAAACAGAACTTTGTAGTTCTTTGTAGTTGATTCTCTCCTTGSAATAAGACTAAACAATGTTTAGGAATGTGTTTATAAGGTTAACTTATTCTTCCTAAATGCAGGGAAGAAAGATAGGAAAAGAAGCTACAGCCATACTTTAACAATCTACAAAGCKACAAATATATGGAAAATACAAAAAGCTAAAAAACTTAGGGATCATTCCCCCCTAAACTACATCCCCATGTCAAACATCCAAATGTTTTTAATCCCTCTAGGGATGGGAACTCCACCACTGCCCTGGGCAGGCTATACCAGAGCTGGACAACCCTTTTGGGGAAGAAATTTTCCCAATATCCAACTTAAACTTCCACTGGTGCAACTTGAGGCTGTTTCTTCTTGTCCTGCCACTTGTCACCTGAGAGAAGAAATCGACCCCTACCTGGCTCCACTCTCCTTTCAGGGAATCCCTGTGAGCATTACAGAGCTCATTTATATCTGTACTCTATTTATTTATATCTGTATTTCATTTATATCCATATTTCAACAGTGTCCTTTGTTCTATAATATTTTGGTTGAGAGGTTCTGGCTTTTATTCCGCAAACAGCAATTTCCAATTATGACCCTTCCCCTTTTCAGTCATCAGGAGCATGCTACAATGCAGAGGTTCTTGAATAGATCGAGTTGCACAGCCATGATCAAATTAGATACCTGATGGCTTAGAACAAGCACTAAGGATGGGGATCATAAAGAGCTGGAATGCTTTGGGTTAGAAGGGACCTTAAAGCTCACCTAATTTCAACCCCCATTGCCATGGGTACAGACACCTTCCACTACACCAGGTTGCTCCAATCTAGCCTGGAACACTTCCAAGAATGGGACAGCTACAGCCTCTCTGGGCAACCTGTGCCAGGGCCTTACCACCTTCACAAGAAAGAATTTCTCATCAATATCATATCTAACTCTGCCCTYTGTCATTGGGAAGCCACTTCCCCTTGTTCTGTCACTCCAGGCCCTTGYCCAAAGTCCCTCTCCAACTCTGTTGGAGCCTTGCTAGGCCCTGACAGGGGCTCTGAGGTCTCCCTGGAGCCTTCTCTTCTCCAGACTGAACAGCCCCATCTCTCTTAGCCTGTCTCCAGCCCCTGGAGCATCTCCATGGCCTCCTGTGTACTAGCTCCAACAGATCGATATCTTTCTTTGAGACATCACCTACTTTCAGACATCAGCAGTGGAAGACATGACACCCAGAGCAGCCTCTCATCACAGATGTGCTCACTCTCTACCACCCAAATCTCTCCAATGAGTCTGAATTTTCTCTCAGTTCACTAAGTAGTTTTGATCTTGTTTCAAGGGTCAGTGTGTGAGATAACCTACGATCTTTAGTACAGATCCAGTGAGATATAACCTCACTGTTTCATCCTCAGGTGTCCATGGTGGTGCATCCCCTGCCCCACCCCGAGGCCACATTATGATCTGAGAACAGACCATGTGATGCCAAGGAAAAGACACTGATCCAAATATCTGCTCCATGTTCAGAAGAGATGTGYCTACACTGTCTTGCTACACTGCTCCTCAAGGCCACATCAGTCAGGACATCCCACGTAGGAGTGCCACGGCAAGCCTGCAGATCCTTCTGGACCACCTTAGGAGCATTGATAACACACTGGCCACAAAACATACCCTAAAATTTCTTCAGGACCTCTAGGAAGGGCTGCTCAGCATGCCTAGCTCCACTCCCACTTCTGCTTCAGAACTCAGACCTTTATCACCATCATCTATTGCTACAGAAAAATGCAAAGCAAGGGTGCGATCTGGCTGCCACAAAAGCCCCATAAGGCCAAGTGCATGGCTTTGGGCGTACAGAATAGATACACTCACAGGCCACCAGCCCAGGCTCTCTCCCACCTCTGGTCATTAGGTAGGTCAGACCTACCCTTTGCATCTGGCTTGCACTGTGCCATGTGTCAAAGACTGTGGAACAGAGTGAGATGAGCYACACCCAGTCTTTCTAACTGGGAAAGCTCTAGCATAGGTCACTGATCTGTGCAAAGTTCTTCTGGAAGATCCAGTGTTGGATTCCTCTGAAAACATCCTGCATCTCCAGTACTTGGTGCTACCATGATCAACCAAGTCATCAAGAGAATGAATCAAAGACCTTGAAGAGGTAGTCCCCATGAAAACAGGAGGTGCAGAATGGAAGACAGCGGGTCAGGTTCTGCCTTGTTTTATAGGGACTGTATTGACAACCTCCATGCTCCTAGAGATGGACATCTACCTACTGAACAGAAACCATCACAGAATCATGGAATCATGGCTTTCAAATCCCTCCAGGGATGGGGATTTCACCACTGCCCTGGGCAGACTATACCAGGGCTGGGCAACCCCTTCCATGAAGAAATTTTCCCAATATCCAACCTAAACCTTCCCTGGAGTAATTTGAGGCCATTTCCTCTAGTCTTGTCACTTGTTACRCAGGAGAAGAAACCAATCCCCACCTATATAATGCAGCCTTTGTATAAACCCATTCCCTCCAGTATARAGTAATTTTCTCATTATAAAGCCACTCTTTCCAGTATAAAGACACTCTCCCAGTATAACGTCACTTTCCATGCTATAAAACCATTCATAGAATCACAGAATCACAGACTAGCTTGAGCTGGAAGCACCCTTAAAAACCATCTAGTTTCAACCCCCCTGCTATGGGCAGGGGCACCATTTTCCCCAGTATAAAGCCATCAACCAGGATAAAGTCACAGAATCACAGAACCGTTTGGGTTGGAAAATCTCTCTGAGATCACTGAGTCCCACTGTTCTACGAGCACTGCCAGGGCCACCACTAAACCCATGTCCCCAAGTGCCACACCCACACAGCTTTTAAATCCCTTCAGGGATGGGGACTTCACCACTGCCMTGGATGGCCTGTGACAGGGCTGGACATCTCCTTCAGGTAAGAAGTTATGTGCTGCAATTAAGCCTCTGATGATCTTGCTCTAGAGGTTACTGTAATCCTTGCATCAGCGCTTTCAGCATCCCCACCAGGCAGCTGGGCCTCATGTATCACTCAAGTCCTTGGAAGTATAGGTTCTGATACAGTTAAACCACCCTTCTGGGACCCTATTCACATGGCTATCACCATCAAAGAGATCCTTCTACTTCAGTTTTTGCTCGCAGATTATGATGTATCTTCAGGTCCCTGAATCTGCCTCATTTTAAGTGAAATGATCCCAAGTCCCCGTGTGGGACTTTAATCCACAACATTGTGGCCCRTGAGTAAGCTACAGGTACTGAGTGAGTCATATGGTAACATAGGATGAGCTGTCATTTTCTTGGTAACTCTATCCATCTGCCTTTCCTGCCCACAGTGACTACATTGAAATGAGTGCTTTTCCCAGGCACTCCATCAGATACTTCCTCCATGTGCTCTCGGATACTCAGGAAGACCCTTCTTTTTCATCCATTGCCTACATGTTCAGCATTCTTCTCTGGGAAATGAYCTTCTGTGAGAAGTTGCAAGGTGGTCTAAGAGTGATGCAGTAGGTGATGGGGACAGAACTGGTCTATTCTCCCTGTGAATCACCCTCTGCACCATATTCCCTGCAGTAAGAAACATTTCCATAGCTCTCAMAATGGCTGGGAGGCTCAAGTTTAATAATAAGCACAGATATCGTTGCTTCCTGGCAAAATCTGCTGTGCCAAAATCCTGGCACTAGTCTATTAACAACACATCACATGTTCAGCCTCCCCCTCCAATYATCTTTCAATCTCATCTCCTGCTTTTGGGATGTGCCAACCCATCCAGGCACTCCTACATCAGTCAGAGCTTCCTGGAATCACAGGTATTGATTGTACCTATCCAATCTGCAGGTCATGGGACATTCAAGCAAATTACCCTGTAGGAAAGGTAACGGTGCCATCAAAATGCAAAGAAACTGTACTTGGCAGTGCAAAGTGGGTGAATGTCCCTGGAAAAAGGAAGATTGCAAAATGAGGTGATTAAAGGAGCTCCAAGGGAGCTGGAGAAAGACTTTGGACAAGGGCATGGAAGGACAGGACAAGGTGGAATGACTTCAAACTGACAGAGGGCAAGGTTAGATGGGWTGTTGGGAAGAAATTCTTGGCTGTGAGGGTGGTGAGGCCCTGGCACAGGTTGCCCAGAGAAGCTGTACCTGCCTCATCCCTAGAAGTGTCCAAGGCCAGGGTGGATGGTGCTTGGAACAGCCTGGTCTAGTGGAAGGTGTCCCTGCCCATGGTAGTGGGATTGGAACAAGATGAGCTTTAAGGCTCTTCCAAACCCAAACCATCCCATGATGAATGAGTTTCAAATGGAGGATTCTCTGGCCCATACACTTTCTGTATTCCTATTCTTGCTGCAAGGCATTAGGGCACAACAACACACCTTGGCAGATCTTAGAAGAAGTGGGACACCACTGTCCAGCTGGGCTGCTTCAGCTTCCCTCCATAACTYACCTGTGCTCAACAGCCTCAACAAGCTGAGTTTTAATTTGCTGATCAAGTTTTGATTGGATTAGAGACAGAGCCTATTCATCAGCATGAATATAAAACTAAATTGACCCTGGTGATGACTCAGAGGGCAATGCTGAGCTAGAGTTGGCTGGGCAGTACAATCGATTGGGGAAAGTGCTTTCTGCTTGTAATGGCTGGACCAACATATTGTTCAATAAATAAATACTTATATACAATACAGGGGGTGGAGAAATCAATGGTGAGATGGCGGGAGGTGACTGGGGCTGCGTCAAGAGAGACGTTGTGCCTGCACCAAGGCGCCGGCAGCTGGGGTTGGTGAACCAAGAAGCCTGATGATCCCCATGACCGTGTGTTATCAGCACAATGCAAACGCCTGGGTGGGTTTTGATATGCGGCTGCCCTGAGCTCTGGCAGGAGCCACATGTCCTGCCYGGACACAAAGAAGATCCTTGTGTGGTTATATCTTAACTGTCTAAAACTCAGCAGGGCAGGAGATCTGGGAGGAGCTGCTGCTCAGATGAGGCTAAATGTGGATGTGTGCCTTCCCAGGAGCATGTTTATGACTATCTATGGCTCAGAAAGCCAGGCAGCCACAGCAATCACTCGCGCTGTGATGTTTTATTATTGAATAAAATGACTAACTGCTCAAAAACTGATAAAAAGGGATTATGGAATCCAAAAAGGGTGTGTGTGGGGGGGAACCCTTGAAGGGTGGTAAATGCTATACTGTTCAGTTTTCTTTAATAGTGTGACATGGCTGCATCATGCTCCAGAAGCATGGTGAAAGCACACAAGGGAGTTGAGGAGTGTTAGGAGCCCTGATCCCTGCCTGAAGCTGCAAGAAAATGTGAAGAGAGGCCATTTCTGTGGCTTGGAGAGGTGCAGGAACCAGCTAAACTGACAGTAGCACATTGTGCCTGAACTGCAAGACATCGGATGGTGTTCATCCCTGAAAAGAGGGATGCTCATGCCCAGAGGTCTGAGATGGGGGTGCTGTCAAAGCAGAGGCATGAGGAACAGCTGCAGGAACAGTTAAGTGGTCACTGTTCATCAAAAACATCCAGAAAGGGAGCGGCTGAAAGCCAATGCCCCAGTTTGTAGGACCAGGCCCTCCAATGTTCTGTCATCACAACTGACAGATTCAGATGCAGACTTTCCGTACTACTCTGTGCCTTAGTTTCCCCTTCCACACAAGCAGTTCTCTACTTCAGAGGAGGCTGAGAAGATGGCTTGATATTTCACTGTCACTTTATTTCTGTGGAAATGATAAAAACCGGAGTAGCTGGATATAGAAAAGGTCACTGTGCCACAAAATATAGACACACAGCTGAAGTCCTACCTGCTTTGGGGTTTCATTTATGATAGCTTTATTGCTTATTTTAACAAATGCACAAACCCCACAAAGCTCTAAGTATGCATTTAATTAAAGCTTAAATACTAAAAATATGCCAATGCTATGGTAATTCCCACAGCAATGGGAATTACAGCATAAAACCTTCCTTTGCTCCTGTAAACATGGTCATAACTGATTACAACCCAATTACATCCTGTATCMTCATGGAACCAAAGAACTCAGACATTGACTCATGTAAAAGACGAAGCCGAAAGATTCCTCCCCACTAGATCCACCACCATATCTTCACTCTCCTCTTGGGAGATCTATCCATAGGAACATTGCAGAATGCTTCTTAATGTCTCCCCACATTTTGTACACAAGACAGTTCCAAGAGAAAGGAGRTGATCATTGTTTTGCTCTAAAAAGAAAAGACAAACCCCAAACTTGCCTTCCAGCACATGGGATTTCATCTTGTAGCTGATGGCAACTGACAGAAATCATTAARGCAGTGCCTCTGGAATTAAATTAAACAGATGGACTGGGGCAGTCTAATTGGAAGAGTGAGGGCTGTGGAAATTGGGAAACATGACAAAGCTAAAGGACAGGTCATAGAAATCTCCAGCAGCACCGCAGAGACTGAAAATGTCGTTCTTCTCTGAAAAACACCTTTGGAAAGGCAGCAATCTGAGGCTGAAGGCTTCCTTTTTCTTAGCTGAAAACACTCATCTCAGTTCTCAGCATCCCAGACCTTCAAAACCATGCTGAGGAACCTGTGCAGGTATCAGTAGCCGTAAAAGAGGAAGTGGGTGAAAGAGCCAGTAAGTTAAAATTGCAATGATCTTGGTCTTRTTGCAGGCAAACAACATCTGCAGGTCCTGCTCAGCTGGCTGCACCTCAGCCATCTCTGAGCCAGGGACAGCCCAGCTCACCTCTCCAGAGRGGCTAAGGACCAAAAGTCTTAACAATTTCAAATCCACCACATCAGGTGGATTACACAGGCAATCTGACAAGGGGGGATGGATTTACACTGCCAGAAGTCAGGGCTAGCGTGGATATTTGGAAGAAATTCCTGGCTGTGAGGGTGGTGAGGCCCTGGCACAGGTTACCCAGAGAAGCTGTGGCTACCTCATCCCTGGAAGTGTTTAAGRCTAGGTTGGATGGGGCTTGGAGCAACCTTGTCTGGTGGAAAGTGCTCTTGCCCACTGCAGAGGGGTGGAAGTGGATGATCTTCAAGGTTCCTTCCAACCCATGATTCTGATTCTACGAGATCAGTTGCTGTGGCTGGAGAAAGCATATTTAGAACATAACCTTTTTACAAAGGGACCACACTCTAAAAACAAAACCATCCTGCATCCTTGTGCCTCTGACTCCTCCCTTCCCCAGTCCACCCTGGCCACAATGTCTAGTTTGATTTACAMAGTTGAACCTGTGGACTATATTCATTAGCAAATCATTTGTAAGGAATTTCAAACTCTCTGTGGGTCATGCTCCAGCTCAATGCATTTCCCACTCTGCACTGTGGACATTACAATGCTAGAAACAGGACTGAGGGCTAAAACCTTGTCTGGCACAACCCAGGAGCAGTTACATATGGAACAAGTCTGGCTTGCATTTATGTTTGCTTCYGAAAAGAACAGAATCAGAATTACTAAGGTACAAAAAGACCTTAGATAAGATCATCAAGTCCAACAGTATCTAATTACTCTGCTACTATATGGAGACAAGTTCTACTGAGTTCCAGGTATTGAAGGGCTTCTTAATTTTCAATTTAAGTCAGTATTCATCCAAAATGTGGGAAAAATAAACAGAATTTGCCCAACACAGCCAAAATGTTTTTCTTTTGGCCAGATACACAACAAAGATAGATGCGGTGACGGCTCTGCCCTCAGCAGGGACTGGCCTGGGGTCCACATATTTTTTACTGCCAAGATGTTTTCATTAGCATTTCCACTTGATTTTAGGCCTGATTTTAGGTAATTATTGTCCCATGAACAGCCTTTCTCCCTGTCTCCTCCTAGCCTTTCCAACTCGGGAAGCCCTGTTCTGCTTCACCAGTCACTTGGAATGGTCAACAGTCGTCACACTCTGCTGCTGACCATTGTCCACTGGGAAAGGTGGGAGGCTCCCAAGCCCGTCCCTTCGTGGACAGGCAAATAACGGAGCCCGTTGCTGCTGGGACATCAAAGTTAAACAAACAGTCCCAAGCCCCCACCTCTGGGCCTGTCTTAAGGAGCTCCCTGAGGAGGTCACGACTTTCCGCTTGTCAYAGCACACATCAAAGTTTGCACCACACACGAACTCAGCACATGGATTGGAACAGTGTCACCCGAGAGCGGATATTCAGCCTTTGTGCATTGCTTTAATCCTGTGTTTTCCCAAGTAATTAAGCTTTTTTGCTTATGAACTTGTGACTAAGTAAAGCATCCCTGAGAGGTTGTAACATCAAAGCTCATTCTCCCGTCTGTCCCACATTTCCCAAAATTGGATTTCTTTTTCTTTTTTTTTCCTTAAATAAAAAAAACCCTAATTGAATTTAGTTGTAGACTGAATATATTTAGGAGTGTCTTTAAAAGGTTACAAGAAGCCAGAGTGATCATCATGGGAACTGTGGAGCAAAGGCACAGCATTCAGCTTTTTTGCTCCAGAAAGGCTTGAATGAAAGCCCCAGCTACGGCCCCACCAGCGGGAAAGGATGTGATAGCTCTTATGGGAGTGATTTTGGCTGGTGGGATACCCACCACAACGATGTCACATAGGTATGGGCTCATCCATGGCCAAAAGCCTGAGAGCTGCTGTGGAATGGCACCATCAGTTCAGCTGTCACATCTGCAGGATTGCGGAGCAGCCTGCCCTGATCCATCACACCATGTACSAGGCATAGGGAGAGTGACAAGCTCCCTTGGGTTAAGCTCCACARCACATTCCAAACTTCACAGGAACTCTCTACGAGAGCTCTGTATGGCTTTAGATGTGAGATGCTCGTACCTGGAGTTCCTGCTGATGGCTGCCACCATGAGAGCCGTCCAGCCAAGCTTGTGCCTTGCATTCACATCTGTGCCTTCTTGCAACAACCTGGAGAGGGGAGAGATGTGGTCAAGAAGCAGATATGGAGAGAGCAGCCCAAGCATCCTGGAGCTAATGAGGGAAAGCAGAATGTTTTACTGTGCAKGCACCTGCTCCAGCACAGCCCAGAAGTCCCCACGTGAAGTTGATTCAATATAGTTTCTCACAGGTGACCAAACTTAAATGTCCAGGTGATGGCAATCCCACTACTTTCAAAAGCTGCAATGCCAACATGTTATTTTCTTTACTGTTTGTTTGTTTATTTATTCTATTCAGTCTAATTCCTGAAGAACCAATCAGCAGCAAAGCTGATAAACCTGAATTCCAATGACATTTGGATCCTTAGCTGCAAAGCACCCATTAGGCTTCAGGAGCAGCTCAGAGAATCTCCAAAGTCCATGTTACCTGCAGATACTTTGCAGTTTTCTCATACAGCCTAAGTACAAATAACACAACCCCCAAAAATATTAGGCACCAAACTACCCTCAGTGCTTTGTCTCCAAAATTTTCTCAGCTTTTGCAAGATAAGGGCAAGGGACAGGTTCTTGCAGCAGACAATTTAGCTTAACCTAAAACAAGGGCCCAACTCAGACAGTATGAAATGACAGTTCTCTCTGCAGGCCACAAGGAAGAAGGGAAGTTCAGAATTCAGACAAAAATTTTACAATGCTCAAGTTAAAYGGGATGAGACAAACTCTAAACCCTGCATGTTCAAGTCATAGAATCACAGAATGATTCACAGAAGGGTTTGGGCTAGAAGGGACCTGTAAGACCATGTAGTTCCATCCCCTCTGCCATTGGCAGGGATACCTTCCATTAGACAAGGTTGCTCCAAGCCCCACCCAAGGTGGCCTTGGACACTTCCAGGGATGAGGCTCTGCTGGGCGATACTCTCCTGGGAAACGTGTGCCAGGGCCTCATCACCCTCTGAAGGAAGAATTTCTTTGCCATATCTAATCTAGATCTCCCCTCTGTCAGTTTGAAGCCATTTCCCCTTGTCCTGTCACTGTCTGTCAGTGTACAATGTCTCTTTACACTACCAAAAGATTATAAACCCATTTTTCCTACAGGAGCACAGTGCTGCCAGTATCAAGGCAGGGCAGCCATGGGTCAGGCTTTAGAAAGTAGGGAGGACGATGCAGGAGTCAGAAGTTCTTTGCCCCTTGGATTATCCTTCCCCCTTTTCGCAAATTGAGGCTTTTCCATCTTCCTTTTTGGGTGAGGCAGTCTCTGCACAGTGCATCCTTCACAAAGGTGTAACGAGGAAGAGCTGTCATTAAACTCTCTGCTGGGAGAGACACAAGTGAACACACTAGCCACGTTCCACCGGTGTAAGCACCACACTTGAAGTCTCAAAATTCCTCCCAGAATCTCAGGCAAGGAAATCGAGGTCAGTTGTGACTGCTTGCATGCATGGAACAAGTCAGATCACCTCCTTAAGGACTTGGGGAGGTACACATCTGAACTTGGACAGCCTTTCTAAATTCCTTGCTCTTGGTCTGCTCTGGTGGCAACATTKTCAGATGGCTAAGAGTGCTGGGATTCAACAAGCAAAAATGAGGTAAACAAATCATGTTCCTCTTCCTACAGTTGGAAAAAAACAGAGGAAAGCAGAGATGCTGCTCCAGGGAACACTCACAGATATACCTAGAGTGTCTTGTCAACCTTCCTCCACCTCCGTGGAAACCTTCACAATGGTTTCACTAGAAACTTATCCCAAGGAACAAATATACTCATATACTGAGACACCTGGGGTGTTAAACTTGGAGCAAGCTCCAGGGAAAACTTAGAGCCCCTGCTAGGGTCTGAAGTGGCTCCAAAAGACCTGGAGAGAGTGACTTTGGACAAGGCCATGGAGTGACAGCACAAGGGGGAATGGTTTCCCACTGCCAGAGGGCAGGATTAGATGGGATATTGGGAAGAAATTCTTCCCTGTGAGGGTGGTGAGGCCCTGGTACAGGGTGCCTAGAGAAGCTGTGTGGCTGTCTTATCCCTGGGACTGTCCAGTACCAGGTTGGACAGACCTTGTGGCACCCTGGTCTAGTGGAAGGGACCCTGCCCATGGCAGAAGGGTTGGAATGAGATGGTCTTGAAGCTCCCTCCCAACCAAACCCTTAAATGGCATGATATATGGTATGATAATCCTGAAGTTATGATAATCCTGAAGTTATTTCCAACCAGCAATATCACTACATATACTTTGGCTTTTACCTTGAACACAGATGAACACAGTTCTCCCCACTAACTGGAGAAACCAGTGAGATAAACATCGTCTGAATAAAAAGCTTGTATTCCTCTCCAGTTGAACTACTTGCCTTATTTGACAGAGACTGGGGCATGAGAGCCAACAGACAGACAGCTTCAGCCAAGCTCTACACAGAAGATGTTGGTGAACTCTCCTGACTCAAGTGGTGGTGTGACATACAGGTGATGGGTCTGGGTAGACAGTTTCATCACCCTTTTTTTGACAGAAGGTGTGGCCAGCRCTGGTGCCCTGGTTCTGGATGTTCTGAACTGTTCATCAGGCACTTGGACAGAGACCTAATAGCTAAAAGAATAGAATCATAACTGGCAGCCTTCATTTGKAGCTCCCAACTGTGATTCAGGAGACTGTGACCACTGTAAATGATCACAGCACTGACAGAAGGTTTGTGATCTCTTTACCAGGATTACAATTAAAAGTTTAATGGTAATGAACTATGTGGCAGGTCAACAACAGGACCTTGCTCCAAAAAAGTTTGATACTTGAGGAACAAATTTTTACACAGAATCCATACCAGATCCAATTTTTATTTCTTTTTTCTAATCATGTTAATACCTGAAGAACCACACAGCAGCATGATGGAAAGCAGGGATGATTCACCTACAGTCTTATGGGGGTTTGGATCTACACAGTCCTGCACATGGCTAACACTGGTCAGGCTACAGCTCCTGCATTATTCAATGGTCCACAAAACTCATCTGAGTAGCTGCACAAGACCAGCTGTGGCCCCCCACAGGATATGGCATAGAATTATGGAATCATTTTGGTTGGAAAAGACCCTCTGAGACCATTGAGTCAAACCATTCCCCCAACACTGCCAAGCTCACCACTAACCCATRTCCCCAAGTKCCACATCCACACATCTAYTAAATCCCTCCAGGAATGAGGATWCYACCAGTGCCCTGGGCAGCCTGTGCCAGGGCTGGACAACCCTCTCTATGCAGAATTTTTGAAAATATCCTTATGTGCTTTCTCCTGCAAGCACCACATCCCTGCAAGTGAATGCTAAGAGCATGCTGCCAGTTCTGCTGCCTCAAGAGCACTCTCAGACAACAGACTGCTAAAAGGAGAAMTATCCCCATGCAGCCACAAAGCTTTCTGTCCTGGTGAGGCTGGATGTGCCTGGACACACAGGGAATAGCAGATTGCTATCTGCAAAGATCAGCTCCCGTTGCAGCTCCGCTTACAGAGGTGTTTGCACTCACAACAGAGATAAGACAGTTTGACTCAGCCCCACGGCCACTGCTGGTCACACCATCACCTGCTCCAGCTGGAAGGACACTGCCTGCGGGAGAAATCCACACCACAGCTCCATCTGTACCACCATGTGTGCTGTATCCTTTGC
This sequence comes from Malurus melanocephalus, assembly GCF_030028575.1. Taxonomy (NCBI): domain Eukaryota; kingdom Metazoa; phylum Chordata; class Aves; order Passeriformes; family Maluridae; genus Malurus; species Malurus melanocephalus. The sequence continues at coordinate 195,906 of NW_026623530.1, forward strand.
CCAGGCACAGAAAGTTGCTCCCTCAGCTGGAAAATTGCTCTCTCACTGCCACTGCAGGAACCAATTCCACACCCAGCTACCCCAGACACTAAGGAGCCATTCCCACCAGCACCAGAGCTGTCGGGATGCTGCRACAGCAGAGATCTTACTGTCGCCCCCTGATTCACCCCAACTGCTTCCAAAAATCCTTTCCCAGACATTGTGATGCCCAAACCCCTTCCACTTGTCTCTTAGAGCAGTATGGACCAACATGTCCAAGTTATTTCCAAATCTCATTGTATTTACTTTGCCATTTTAAAGTCCTTTGAAAGCAGTAACATTCACATCAACCCCTTCCTACAGTGTGACAGCCTAACAGACACAGAAAATCCAGGAAATAAAGGAATGTTGATGACAAGGGAAAGGGAGCCTGCAAAAGGAACCCAGGAGGGGCAAGACAACCCCAACACCAAACCTCTGCAGGTAAGAAAGAAGGCATCAGCTAATCCAGGATGGAAGCACACAAACCCTTTCAGGTTGGGAACTTTTGCCTGGCAATTAAAGCCTAAAAGCCCAACATCAACTAGTAATTAACATCTTCAACAGGGTTTAATTAATACAATTTGYAAAGTATAAGCTCCATTGCACTTGGCCATTGGATTTACATGATTTTATGTTGAAGTGGCAGAGAGACCATGCTAGTCACCTTCTGCCAGCCACTGGGATATTCTGCTGCAAAGGGTCAGTCTTAACCTCATCTGTGATGAGTTTTAACATTTCACAGGAGGGTTTGGACTGGAAGTGACCTTGAAGATCATCTAGTTCCAACCCCACTGACATAGCCAGGGATACCTTCGCCTAGAACAGGTTGCTCTGAGCCCCATCCAACCTGTCCTTGGGGCACCCACACAGATGGATGTTTCTTCTCAACAGACATCTAACTCCGCATTGTATCAGTGTGAAGCAAACTCCCTTCTCCTGTCACATTTGTTTTCTCATAAATGAAACCTGCAGYGAAACTCTTCAGCATCTCCCCCTGGGACAAAGGACAGGACATCAGCCTTAACTTAGAATAAAAAGATGATATTTTAAACTAAAAGATGAGAGATTTACATTAGATATTGGGAAGAAGTTCTTCCCTGKGAGGGTGGTGAGGCCCTAGCATAGATTGCCCAGGAAGCTGTGGCTGCCCCATCCCTGGAAGYGYTCAAGGCTAGGCTGGACAAGGTGTGGAGCAGCCTGGTCTAGTGGGAGGCATCCTTGTTTATGGCAGGGGCGTTGGGACTAGATGATCTTTAAGGACCCTTCCAACCAAAGCCRTTCTGTCATCCTGTGGAACATTTTAGGGTACTCAAGGCACTTTGGAGCCACTGAAAAATACCTGGGAACTTGCTGAAAGGCTTTTTTCTCTACAGACACACTGTAAGGGAGGACGTACTGAATACTGAATGATCTTAATTCTTCAGCATCAAAAAAGATCCTAGTCAGGCAGCCAAACCTGTTTAAYCATGGAACAGGATGGATGCTGGAGCCTCTCCGGTGAGATTAGGTTACAGGCTTGGAGCAAAGGTATTAGAATCAGTCAARTAGTTTTCCATTCAGGAATCTAGATCATAAGCATCTGGAAGGCCACATCACTGAGCCCAGTGACAGAATTACTCGTATCACATAATTTACCATAATATGCATTGACATTTCATTTAGGAGCTGGATTCCTTTTTTTTTTTTTTTTTTAAATCATTGTATGATGCTCAGCAACTTAACAGATTTTCAGACAACTGAACTTTATGTTCAGGGTCTTCAGGCCCATCATTAATTTTTTCCCCGCCTGATTTAATGATATGACAATCGATAAAGCCACGACCACTGCTCAGATCCCAGACAGCCAAATGTATTTACCAGCAGGAGTATTTTATTTTAATTAAATAAAAGTCCGATCAATGTTTAGGATGTTTATCCATATTTTAACCAAGTAAGACCCAGGACACTCACGTCCTAAGGAGTTTCTCACATGGATACAGCTCTATTAGCACCATTTCCAGTGTTCCTCAAATGACAAACTGTTCCTTGACTGCAGCAGGGGTTCCCTGCCCATGGCAGGGGTTGGACTAGATGACCTTTAAAGGTCTCTTCCAACCCAAACTCTTCTGGGATTCTGTGATTTGAGACCCAGTCAGGAGAAGAACCCTGAGTCAGAGCTGGTGCTGTTTCTGTTTGGGGAAGTATTTGTATTTAAGTGATTCCCTACAAACTTTTTTTTTTTTTTTTTTTACAGTTTTAGTGCAGAAAGCTGACAGAAGGCAGGGTTAGATTGAATATTGGGGAGAGTTTTTTCCCTGTGAGGGTGATGAGGCCCTGGCACAGGTTGCCCAGAGAAGTTGTGACTGCCTCATCCCTGGAAGTGTTCAAGGCCAGCTTGGATGGGGCAATCTGGTCTAGTGGAAGGTGTCTCTGCCCATGGCAGGGGGTTGGAATTGGGTGAGTTTTAAGGTCCTTTCCAACCCAAACCACTCTGCGATTCCCTAATTCTATGAACGTCACTGTCTGCTCTGGAATTTGCTGGCGGAATCTGGGCAGAGCAGCACCTACTGCACTGTGCATATGCCCTATTTTACCTCRAGACAGCAGCTCCCAAAGCTTTGATCCCCACAGAAGAGATAAAGAGCCCAAGTCGGCAACGATGAGCCTTCTCCCCCCACTGCCACCAGACAGATGTGCCTTCTATTCACCCCGCCACTGGGGTTCTGGGTGACTAACTCGGTGACACTGCTGAGCCCAGAGGGCATGTTTGAGTTTGTGCTCAGTGCCGGGAGCATGCCCAGCACTCCCTCCTGACAGGTGGAGGAAGAGGAAGCTGGAAACTTGAACTTTTGCAACAACAATAGCTTCTGTTTCTCTCAGCCTCTTAACCATTTCCCCCAGCCTTGTCCCAATATGTCACTGTTTAACTGCAGAGTGGGGGACACTCTCAGATGTGCTCAGCCTCTTGGGAACTGCCCTCTGTTTTGCAGAAGGGGGGAAAAATGTCCCAACTGAACAATATCTTGGAACACGAAAGCAGAGTCTCTGCTAGAGGCCAGGGAAAGGATCTGCCTAGACAGGACACAGAGAGCTGCTCAAACCCTTTGATATGGCTGCTGTTTTCCTGGAGAGAGCTCACTGCTGTTTCTCACCCCTCACCATCATTCCAGGGCCAGTAACACAACATGGTGCTCCATGAAAACATAAGGACCTGCACAGTGTGAGGCAGAGTAGATGAAGATGGGATGGGATAGGAAGGGAAGGGGGAGAGGAACAGCATTTCTCTGCAGCTCTCAAAGCCTGCAGCTTGCTCCCAGGACATAGGGGATCCTGGAGGGATCCTGGGGCCCCTAACCCTGACAGCACAAACAGGCCATGTGGAGAGGCAAGTGGCCAAGGAGAAACTCCTGAAAATAAATTTTCAAAATCAAAGGGAAGCTCTTATAAATCCAAGTTTCAGGAGGTAAAGTGAACTCTGAGGAAGGAAGGTCTGGGGGCACAGAGGATGGGACAAAACCACCACGGGTGAGAACACATACAATGGGGAAAGTCAAAGAAGTACAACCYAAGCATGAAAGGACTAATACAGTCATGTGAGTAGCTGTGGCTGCCCTGTACCTGTAAGTGTTCAAAACCAGGCTGGACAGGGCTTGGAGCAACCTGGATTAGYGGCAGGTGYCCCTGCCCATGRCAGGGGGCTGGAACGGATGAGCTTCAAGGTCCCCTCCAACCCAAACCCTTCTGTGATTCTACATWTGGCATCACCAAGTTTGGAAGAGAATGTGAAACCTTACATGAAGGAACCCCAATTCAGTCACCCCAATGCAACAGCTGAGCTGTATGCCAGAAAAACACCCCACCAGCCTGCCAGCCTGGCTCTGTCAGAGGCCAGCAGCATAGGTGGGGAAAAAATACATGTCATCACTGTTTGCAGAGGGATTTGAGCATAATATACTAAATTTTGACAAGCCACTTCCACTAGAGATGGCATGTGTTACCTGCTCAACTTACTCTGTGCAGGTTCAAACTCAAGTGTCAGATGTCCTCACATCCACAAAACGTTCACAGTTTATGTGTTGTGTAAGAAAGCACGCAGCATGTTTTTAACCTGCTGCCTGACATATTCCAGGGTGTCCCTTGGCTCCTGAACTGTGARGAAAGTGGAATAATTGCTCCCCTGGTTATACAGGCCACATCCATGCTGGTGGACTGCTTTTCCTCCAAACCCAGAACTGCTCAGTGAGGCTATCCTGCACTCAGCCCTGCTGATAYACACCTCCACTAAGTGGAATTAACCCTGTGATGGCTCCCAGATGTATTCCACATGTMCAGAAACTCCCACGCATCCAGGTTTGTTGGTGCCTGCTTCCAGAGAGAGGGATTGGGGATTTAAAAGCTTTCAAGCAGTTTTGRAAAGAAGCATGAGATCTCCCATCTCCCATGGCTGGCAGTGCACTGACTGCAGAGACACTGCTCTGTGACTCAGTGTACAAATCCAAACAATCTTAGGAGGCCAAAATAAACCAAGATGCAGATAGAAAAGGGCAGTTTTCCTTCTATCTAGTACAGGAAAGCACACTGCACACAAGTCTCCCCAATACTTTATTGCTAACATGAAGAAATATGGGCTATTGTATCTGTTCAGAATTCCCAGGGCCGTGGGCTAAATCAGACTCAATAACCAGTAACAAAACTTCACTGAAACCCAGTCCTGGATAATTTGGTCATTTAGGAGAAAAGATTAAAGGGGACATTTACATGATAAACATATTTTTATCCTAAAAAACCCAGGTGTCTGTAACTTAGATACACACAGACAAATGCAGGCCCAACATCAGATAAATGTGAAGCAATGGAAATAAATATAAYCATAAATCATCTCCCAATCCTTTCTCCAACCTGCCCTCACTACCACTGCTGAAGATGTGTTTATTGTTCAGGACCAAGATAAGATACACAATGGCTAGTGGCCAGAGGCCATCATGCTCCAGGAGCCKATGACATGACTCCTCTACTCACCCTACAAAGCATTCAGGCATCCCTTGACACACAGGCATGACACTCACAATTATTCTGTGAGAGAAAATAGTTCAACAGGTACAACATAGGACTCCTGCTCCCATAAAGGCCCACCCCCTCCACACACTGCCTTCCAATGATCTGATGTTTCAGGTAAGCAAAGCCTGACTCACTACAGAGGAACTTTTTATCCAGTCTCTGAATTCAAATGCAGTCTCTGAATTCTCAAACTAACCCTTGAGCCAGGAAGCAAACAGAAGGTGCTGCTGCAMCCCCCCAGTCCACCCCCCCCAAACTGGAGAGAATTGAAAGGTTTACAGTTGGAAGAGAACTTAAAGCTCATCTTGTTCCTGCTCCCTGCCATGGGCAGGAACACCTTCCACTAGACCAGCTGTCCAACCTGCCCTTGAACACTTCCAGGGACAGGGATGGGGGAAGACTTGCTCAATGAGCTGTGCTTACAAAGGAGAAGCAACAAGTACAGTCTGGAGAAGGCAGTACTGCAATGAGTCAGAGCCAGATGAGTGGTGCTGCTTGAAAACTGAGAGATCACTGTTTGGGGCAATCAAGCCTGACGTAGCACTTTCTGCATCTCCTCCACCTAGAAAAAACAGCTTGGAGAGAGCAGACTCAGTTGCAGCAACAGACATGGAAYTTCCTGCTCACTGCCAAGCTGTCTGGACCCCAGTGAGAGCACCTGGTCAGCTCACAATCTTGTTACCACACAGATTTGGGGGGCTACTTGTTGTTAGGAATGAGGCTGGTAACAGGTATCTGACACATGCTCTGTGTCTCCATGAGTCACAGTTGCACAGTGCTGAAGAAACACTGCTCTGTCATGGTTATCTGCCTAGGAAACTGCTGAAAGCCTGTGCTTTTTGGGTGCCTTATTAAGAAACAAAGCTGGAACACAAAGAATCAGTATTAATACTGAATATCAACACAAGTGGGATTGAGTGGGCATTTTTTATGCTTTGCTTCTTGCTTTCCCTCCAAATACACAGAAAAACTGAGGTAGAGGGGAATTAAACTATCCACATCAATTAGGTGTTATTTTCTGTGTTGGCTAACAGCATGAAGGGCTTGGAGGGAAGAGCTGGTTTGCCACACGCTCCAAACAGGATGCACTCAGAAGTTTGCATATTCTTTCAGCTCAGTGAAGAATTCAGACCAATTCCCTGCATTGAACAAGTCATTAAAGATGGGAAAACTTGTCTGGGAGCTCAGAGGAGCCAGATGGGAGAGGCGAGCCTACAGTAGAGGGGCTGGATCCAGCCTGTGGATATGTATTCTTCCCACAGCAATACAAACRTGTGCTCCAGTGAGGTCTCTCTGGTATGCCTGAAAGGCCTTTTCATTCTCAGCAGAGTTAAAAATCACTGCTCGGAATAATCACAGAATCATTGAATGGYTTGGGTTGGGAGAAACCTTAAAGTTCAGCTAGTTYTAACCCCCTCTGCCATGGATAGGGACATCTTCCACTAAGACCTGGTTGCTCCAAGCCCTGTCCAACCTGGCCTTGAACACTTCCAGGGACGAGGCAGCCCCAGCTTCTCTTGCTAGTCTGTGCCAGGGACTCACTGCCCTTGCAGGGAAGAATTTCTTCCCAGTATTTCATCTAACTCTGCCCTGCATCAGTTTGAAGCCATCCCCCCTAGTCCTGTGATTCCATGCCCTGGAGTCCCAGCTGTCATGGAGCTCCTTTAGGCACTGGCAGGGGCTTCAAGATCTCTCCGGAGCCTCCTCCASGTGAACATCCCAGCTCTCCCTGCCTGTCTCCAGAGCAGAGGGGCTCCAATCCTTAGAACAWCTCCATGACCTCCTCTAGGCTCACTCCAACAGCTCCACATCTTGCCTAAGCTGAGGGCCCTAAAGCTGGAATCAGGATTTCAGGTGGGGTCTCCCACCCTCTCTCACAGCCATTTTCTAGCCTTATACTAAAAGACTGCATTTCCTAGTCACTGTATTCTGATGTTTTCATGTACAGAGGACCATGACCAGCTGTCGGCTGAAGAAGGCACTTGGGAAAAGCCAGGATGTCACTTTAAACAAGCCTGAAGCTGTATTAGAAATATCACCACACCCCAGGGACAGCRCATGCAGGGGACAGCAGTGTGAGGGGACAACAGGTGGATGGTACTGCCCAGCTGGATTGTCACCCTCCTGCCCTGTCATGGCTCAATTARGACTTCACCCCTTGCACGTGGAGAGAGCACTGAAGGCCAGACCGCGTCTTCTCTGTGAGCTCTGCAATAGCTCTGGCAATCCTGCGCTGTGGAAGCTTGTTGTAAAGAGATTAATGGACTCAGAGAGTGATTGGGATAGGAAGCAACTTCTGGAGATCACCTCGTCCAACCTTAACCTCAAGCAGGTTCACCCACAGCAGGCTGCATGGGATTGTGTCCAGGTGGGGTTTGAATAACCCCAAGGAAGACGACTCTAAAGACTCTCTGGGCAGGCTGTTCCAGTGCTCTGTCACACTCACAGTACAAGGTTCTTTCTCATCTAGACACATACTGAGATAGAACTTCCTGTGCACCAGTTTCTCCTGATGCCACTCCTGGGCAATATCAAGCAGAATCTGATTGATTCTCTGACAATCTCCATGCAGATACTGACAGACAAGGATGAGCTCCCTTCTCAAGTAATCTCTTCTTGAGGCTGAACAGCCCCAGCTCCCTGAGCCTTTCCTTATAAGAGGGATGTTATGGTCCCCTCATCACATTTGGGGCCAAAGCTGCCTGCAATAGGGTGAATCAGTAGTTCTCACCATTCATGCTTTTCACACAAGCAAAAGCATGTGCCAGRCACAAAACTCCAAACAGTAGGAGGACTGCCAGCCCCACAGGGAACAGGGTGGGAAGGCAGGCTCTGGAGAGCCTCTGCAGAGGAATCTGGACAGGCTGGCTTGATGGGTCAAAGCTACAGTATGAGGTTCAACAAAGTCCAGTGCTGGGYCCTGCACTTGGGTCACCACAACCCAGTGCAGARCTACAGGCTGGGAACAGATTGGCTGAAAAATRCACAGCAGGAAAGGCCATGGGGRTGCTGGCTGACAGYGGCTGAACACGAGCTAGTTGTGTCCAGGTGGGCAAGGAGGCAAACGGTACCCTGACTTGTATGAGCTACAATGTGGCCAGCAGGTCCAAGTARGTGACTTCTCCCTTGTACTGGGCACTGATTAGGTACCTCAAATCCTGTGTGCAGTYCTAGGCCCCTCATGACCAGAAAGACTTTGAGGTGCTGGAGTATGYCCAGAGAAGGGCAGTGGAGYTGCTGAAGGGTCTGGWSCAAAGGAGCTGATTARGAGTTGGCTGAGGGAGCTGGGGGTACRCAGTCTGGAGAAAAGGAGGCTCAAGGGGGACCTTCTCACTCTGCACAACTCCCTGRAAGGAGGATAGGGCCAGGTGGGAGTCAGGCTCTTMTCACAGGTAACAAGTGACTGCATGGGAGAAAATGGCTTCAAGTTGTGCTGTGGCAGGTTTAGGTTGGATGTTTGGGGAAGTTTCTTCATGGTCATCAAGCCTTGGTGCAGGCTGTTCAGGGCAGTGGTGGAGTACTCATTCGTGGAAGGATTAAGATGTGTAGATGTGGCACTTGAAGACATGGTTTAGTGGTGGCCTTGGCAGTGCTGGGGGGAACAGCTGGACTCAATTATCTCAGAGGGCTTTCCCAACCCCAACGATTCTGTGATAGAGCACAGAGAAACGGAGCTGTAGACGTGCAGCCCAGCAGGATGGAATACAGCCATCAGCCCTGCCCTGACCAGCTGAAGCACAGAGCATCCCTCTTTGCTGTTCTGCCTGACCAGGCTCACAAATCACCCAGACATCCCTAAACAGCAGCTTCCTGCAATTACAAGCAGCAGAACACATGTGCCAATTAGCTGCCCACCAATATCCTYTTTGGTCCTTGATCTAGGCCAGATCTCAGCCCTGGGGTGCAGCAGAGCCAGGCTGCTTCATCCAAGATCCTGGAGACTGGATGGAACATTCCCTGGCTGCAGGCCCAAAGGGCTCTCCTCTCTCTCTCCTCTTCTTCATCTATCCTTCTCTTCCCACTGCTTCTACACAGGGAGAGCAGCTCCCACCTCCCCAAACGCCTTCTGGGTGAGAGATCTCAGCCAGAGACAAAAGCATGTGTGGTATACACAGGAAAGCAGCAATGTCTCTTTGCATCCTACAAGCTGCCAGGGTGCTAAAAAACCTGAATTTCATACTAACTGAGGGCAGCACTTGGGACTTGGCAGACCTCTGGGATTCTGAGAGAGACMAGGTAGGAGGGCCAGGCTCTGTTCAAGAAGCAGCTCCAAGGTTCTCATATTTCTCTTCCCACTTTCTGGGAGACTTGCCTTCCTCCCAGACCTTGTCCCATAGCACTGGGAGCAACAATTGGTCAGTGACATGGCAATGCTGCTCACAAACCATCCTGGGAACCTTTAAGTCCCTCCCTGCAGATTTGGCCACATGAAGAACATGCTTCCTGTGGATCAGTCACACTCTGGGCCAGAGAAATTGGCTCTTTGTTACCCTCTTGGGGAAGGTAATGCTGCCAGACGCTCCTGRAAGGTGCCATGACACCACCCCAATGGGGCAGGCACAGCCAACTGTGACAAGAGCCTGCTGCCACGGGACAGGAACTCTAGAGATGCCCCACTCCCTAACATCACCCAATCACTCACTTCCCTGACTTCCTGGGGTGGGTGGAGCTCTCTCCTTGTGGGACAAAAGGTCCCTAGAGACCTCCTGGTTCAGGCTGAGGAGCTCACAAGGGCTGTTTGTTCAGGGACAGACCCCAMCAAATGAGCCTSTGTGGGATGTTRCTCACAGGGGCAYGTCCACACCTSCACAGCATGGCCTCACACTGTCCTMTCTTGGCACAAGGATCTGCGATTCACTTCCCACTCAACAGATAATGGTGCTCCCCATCTCTCCCCAACCACTCTGGATCTGAGACGGTGAGGTGAGCACCCCATGGAGACTGAGAGCAGCCAGCCAGGCCTTTCCTGCCTTCCTGGCCCTTGGCACACTGCTCTCATGTCTCAGAATCCTTCTCACCTGTTGACTTCTGAAATGTTGTTAACCYTCGCAGCTTCCAGCAGAGCATCCTCTAAAATGCAGAAAGAAGGGAGAGGGAGTTAGCATGGAGGCACACACATGGACATCCTAACCTGGAGTGTRCAGGGGCTGCTGCTGCTCAGACCTCTCATTGACCATCCCAGTGAGCAAAGGGCTATTCCTGCAAGCAGGTTATCTGAAAACCCCTTGCTCTCTTGGTGACTGACCCCAGCCCCTCATCATGTGTCCAGCGAACAGGGGGCTGTAGGGTGCAGAAGATATCCCAGGGCAATGGGCACTGTTCCCCCAGGGTGTCACAGCTTCARTCAGCCATTTTCAGACACCGCAGCAGTGATGAGTTTCTACCACAGAGTCAGAATGACACCCCCTGGCTAGAGAAGGGAAGAGCAACACCCAGCTCTGGGAGATGGGATGGTTTGAGTTGGGAGGGACACTAAAGCTTATCTCATTCCACCTCTKTGCCATGAGAAGACACTCCTACCATTAGAACAGGTTGCYCCAAGCCCCATCCAACAGGTCCATACTTCCAAGGGATGAGGCAGCCACAGCTTCTCTGGGCATCCTGTGCCAGGGTCTCACCACCCTCACAGCCAAGAATTTCTTCCCAATATCCCACCTAACCCTGYCTTCTGTCAGTGGGAAGTAATTCYCCCTTATTCTGTCTCTCCAGTCCCTTGCACAAAGTCTCTCTATCTCTCTTGGAGCACCTTTATACATTGAAGCATATCGGATAACCCATAACCCCTTTCCCTGCAGAGCTTCCCAGACCAGTGCCAGCAGGAAGGTTCCATCCCCAGGGAGGGACCCCACATTCCCTCCCAAAGAGCACAGGACCCTCTGTCCTTCAACCCACCCCTCCCGCCCCGGGGCCGGCCCCAGCAGCGATAGTCACCCTTGGACCGGCGGTCCCGCAGGTAGCAGTAGGCCARCGCAGCGATGAGGGCAGGCACTTCTGCTCGCGGGGAGCAGCTCCCAGCTCCGCTGTAATGCCCGCCGGGGTGTCCCGCATGACAGCAGTGCTGCTCTGCACTTGAGGGCCGTGGCGTCGGCTCTCTGAGGGGTGCCATCAGGCTGGACAATGTTCCTGGCACAAGGCAGTCACTGCTGGCCAAGCCGGTGGCAGGTGGCCAGGGGGTTTGCAGCGGGGCCAAACCTGGGTCAGGCAGCCCCGGCCTCTCCGCTGTGAGGGTTCGCTTYAGGCCTGGCCTATTAACTACGGGGTAGCCCCCTGGGCCTGGCCCCATTGGTAAAGTGCTACACTGGGGGCCTGGCGCAATGGCTAGCGGAGAGCCGCCGGGCACCGACCCTCTCACCGGGGATTTCGCCCCCGGGCCCCTCTGTCGCCCCCTGCAGGCCGCGATCCACCATGGCAGCCTCACGCTTGGCGGCCTCGGCGCAAGCTCACGGCTCCCCCTGGCGGCCCAAACCGGGAGCAGCCACGGTTCAGCGTTCCCAGCCCCCTCAGCCACACGGGCCGCCGCAGTCCCGTAGGTCGCACGTGACGGCGACMGCCACGGCCGCTCTCGGAGCAGCCGCGCCAGCCCCTGTGGCAGTGGGCGGAACGCCAGAGAGGCCAGCATGGTCCCCTCGCTCCCCGCGCCGCGCCGCTCGCACCTTACACCCCCCGTCACTGAAGCCGGTGACCCAAGATGGCGRCTGCCGGGAACTTGCTGCGGAAGGCGCGCAAGGCATGCCGGGAGATATAGTCCACACCGCGCCCAGCACCGCGCTTGTCCGCCGCAGCGGACTACAACCCCCGGGAAGCGCCGCGGCGCGACCCGCCGGGACATGCCGGGAAAATGGCGTCGGCTCCGGGACGTGCAGGGAAGTGGCTGGCGGGTTCCGGCAGGGGGCGCGGCGCAGGGGGAACGCGGGGCGCGAGTTCGAGACCCGCCTGGGCCTCTTGCT
>NW_026623530.1:210281-211593 GCF_030028575.1 Malurus melanocephalus
CTGGAAGGACCACATCCTGGATTTGGGGCTTGGTACCACATTTCCGCTGCTGAGACAGGCTTTGCTTTGCCAGTCTAGGCACATGCCATGCTGCTCCATCATCATTCACACAATTAATCATGGGAGCTGGAAGAGGATTCCTTGGTGTTTCCAAGAGGAGAGAAAGAAATCCTGAGTCAGCAGCATTTTTAGAGCTGGATGGGAAGCCTGAGCTCTTCCAAAAATAGCATCCTAGTCAGCACTGCCAATGGCAGCATGCCCACCTGCTCCCAGCCACGATATTGTGGGGATGCCGTGGCAAGGCCCAGCACCTGCACAAAGGATGGATAATGCTATGTGCTGCCTGGGTACAGGGCATGGAGTCACGGTGACAATGTCACAGCAGTGTGACTCACATCCTGAAGAGGAGCTGTGGGTCTCTGTCCTGCACCTGGGTCCCCTGCTACCCCGACTGGAATAATGGAATCGTTTGGGTGGGAAAAGCCTGCTGAGACCATGGAGTCCAAATACTCCCCAGTACTGCTGACATTAACATGATTTTTGCCTTTTTTTTCTTTTATATATATTCTCTGTATTCTTTATGCATGTATTTGTTGCCTACTATTGCATTAGTAGCTAGTTTTCCCAGTACTTTTCCATACTCTTTCCCTAGGCAGAAAAACAAAACATATTCCAGGGCCCCAATCCTATCTTGGTTCTCTCTGGGAACCAAGGCCGAAAACCAGCTCTTCATGACACATTTTCATAAATAAGGTACAGCTATTACCAAAAGGGAGAGGGGGCAGTGCTCCAGGAAAGGGTTGAGCTAGAATGGAAAATTACCTCATCACCTGTGCTTCTAACTGAGAATTCTTGTCAAATATGCTAATTTGCTAAATTTATAAAACTGTATTCACCCCGTGGGGGTGGGCTTTTGTGGATATTTTTCATATTTGCCCCTGGAGGCYTCCAATAAAGATCAGCTTTTAAACTGCCTCCTATTATAATATCATCTCAAAAGTGTGTTGTTTCATTTCTAGGATCCTTAAGGCATCAATGCCAAGGCCACTACTAATCCATGTCCCCAAGTGCCACATCTACACAGTTTTAAAAAACCTTCCAGAGATGGGGACTCCACCCAGAGTGGCTGGACAACCCTTYCAGTGAAGAAATTTTCCCAATATTCAACCTAAATCTCCCGGGTGCACAGTGCATGTGTCCCTACAAGTGCCACAACTCTCTAAAGCTGTACCCTCCAGCTGCTCCCGGTCCCTGCCCTACCAGGGCTGCTCCCCTCTGCCACGGGCTGTCCTTCCTCCCGGTGCTCCCGGTT